>NC_142461.1:95225757-95377272 GCF_049115385.1 Moschus berezovskii | reverse complement strand
TGTAATTTAAAAATGTTAAACACTCTATGGGCCAAGCAAATTTATATTTGTAGGCCAAATGTTCCTTGAGAGCCATAGTTTCCAATCCAGTTAATGGGCTTCCCCAGTGGCTCAGCAGTAAATACTCTGCCTACAATGCAGGAGATGCAAGAGACTTAAGTTTTATCTCTGGGTTGAGAAGATTCCCTTAGAGGAGGAAGTGGCAACCCACTCCAGTATTCTTGCCTGGAGAATACCATGGACAGAGGAGCCTGGCGGGTTACAGTCCAAAGGGTCATAAAGGGCTGGACACAACTGGGTAGCTTGGCACACGCATTGATAGCTAGGATTAGTACCAACTTTATATTACTACAGTATAGCTTTGTTTTCTCTCCCCTCTGTGTTTTTATGGTCACACAGTTTACATCTTTATAAGTCCATCCACATATATTTGTGCACTATGCAGAACTGTTTTGCAGGTCAAAGGACAAACATGGCCTTGTAGGAGTCATAAAGGAAAGGTTTTAAGATGCAGCTACTTTAGAGAGACATAACTGATGCTAGGCAGCAGGAGAGACCACTGGGGCCTGTGGCGTTAAACTGCTAAGAACCTGAAGAGTTTCTGGAAGCCATTGGTTCAGAGTAAGCCTCCTGGACAGAGACTAGCTAGTCAGTGCTGCCAAGAAAGAAGATCTGCTCTTGGGAGTAGCAGATAAGAGGGGTAAGTGGGGGGACCACATTCCAAGTTTTGCGGGTCTTACAACAACCCTCTCATGTGCTATTCCGAAAACTATCTGCAGTTTCTCAAATGAGTTACCACTGATAGCTAAAGGCTGTAAGCTTTGCCATTTTTCCAATATACAACTCATTGTAGAGATGAAAGAATTCTTTTAATGAGAAAACAAGTAGAATACGATTCTGTGGAAGTATGGAGAAGCCTTAAAAGATATAGACTTTCATTGTGGTTGATGTGGCCCAAGAGAAAAGGGTTATATATAAAATGAGCAAATTCACTTTATTAGAATTTCTACCCAGGTAGTAATAGAAATGAAACACTCTCACTTAGGAGGTACAATGTGACCAATGACAATTAAACACTCTAAGCAGCCTCTGAGGTTTTTAAACAGAGACTCTGTGGTTTTAAAATAGCTTGCTTTATTCAGATCTGAATTAAGGTTTACGTTTGTGCCCTTGCAACACACATTCTGTGCTATGAATGAAGTATCACTTCCTCTGTCTTTACTACAGCTAATTTTACTAATATCTATTAATTCTTGAAAAATCAAAGCATATATTTGTGTTGTATTGAAATTGATTAAAAGAAAACAAACAGGTGCTGAAGTTGGAATGAAAGGTTAATATTATTCTGACATCCATCCTGAGTATCGACAAGGGTCAGTGCATGTTTCGGCATTTCTTTTTCCAGCAGTTGAAAACCACCACTCAGCACAATGGAAAACATCAATAGCTGGGCGTATGCAATCAGGGGAGGAGATCTTTGCTAAAAGTCAGGTCCTCTCCAAGATCACAAGTACAGCTGCTGAAACCAATCTAATTTAACCCTTTACTAAACAATCCCTTGCTAGTGGGACCTCTGCATAAAGAAGAGGTAAACTGTCTTGTCTTCCTCATCTAGGAAAAATATGTGCTGTTGTGAAGTTCAGGACAATAATATCCAGAAATAAAATTTGCTGTGTCTATATTTCTAAATAATCCTTTGTTAACTACTTCTTTGTGATTCCTTCATTAAAAGAAAAATTCTGAAAAAAATAATAGAAGTAATAGCTGACAGTTTATGAGTTTGTGTTATTTATTTCACACGATAAAGGAACTCTATTTGGGCAACTGAAAAATATCTACCCTATTGTTAGTGTATGTGTTTAGGCTAGAGTCTTAGCAGTGTACTCTGATGTTTCTTTTTAAAAATTTATATAAATTCTACTATTAAGCTGTTCTGTTTTCCTCTCATGAATAAAATGCACATGCCACACAGAATCTTAAAAGAACATGACTTAATGGCTGAGTTAACATTCTGTTGTGGACACTACGGGGGAAGGAGATATGGATGAATTGAGAGGGTAGCACTGACAACATATACACCACCACGTATATATTGTACCTATCTGTGCAGATAGGTATCAGGAAGCTGCTTTATAACACAGCGAGCTCAGCTTGGTGCTCTGTGATGACCGAGATGGGTGGAATGGGAGGGTGGGAGGGAGGTTCAAGAGGGAGGGGATATATGTATACATATGGTTGATTCATGATGCTATACAGCAGAAACTAACAGAGCATTGTAAAACAGTTATATTCCAATTAAAAAAAATAAAAAATAAAAAGGACAGGACTTTACCATGTCCAAATGAGAACCCTATTCCATACTAACAGCACTATCACATCACTTTGCCATCTGCAAACTCTTCTCTGAAAAGCAGATGTGAAAAACCAAGGAAGATGTGAACTCTCTATGCCCTAGAGCTAATATGCCTCTATTTTTTTAATTGAGTTCAAATTTCAAAATTCTCATTTAAAACCTTCAGAGGATTGGTTTGGAATGGGAGAAGAAACCTAATGCGTCTGCTGGCATTGTTCCAGCCTGTGTATCATCAGCCTTCATTCCTGGGAGTGTCTCTATTAGCTGGAGGTGAAAAAGCTGAAGTGCAGTTTAAACCAAAGACGGATATTGGAGAAGAAGGAAAATGCCTAACATGCAAAGCAGTGGAAGAACATTCAATCTCTCCAGCCAGCCACAGATTAGGACGATCAAGAAAAGTATCAAGTTTCCATGCCCAGATCTAAAAAAAATCTGAATGAGCCTAAAGGAAATCAAACAAGAAGATTTTACAAGCTAAGGCTTTCCTTAAACAATTTAATAAGGTCTATAGTTTATCTTGGGCTTCCATGGTGGCTCAGAGGTTAAAGCGTCTGCCTTCAATGCGGGAGACCCAGGTTCAATCCCTGGGTCGGGAATATCCCCTGGAGAAGGAAATGGTAACCCACTCCAGTATTCTTGCCTGGAGAATCCCATGGACGGAGAAGCCTGGTACAGTCCACAGGGTCGCAAAGAGTCGGACACGACTGAGCGACTTAACGAACGAACGAACGATAACGAACGATAGTTTATCTTGTAGATTTCTTGGTAATGTATATATGGGAAAACTCTCCCAATTCAATTCCTGAAGACTGAATGCCTGTATTCTTGCTTTCTAAGTCTAGAATCAAAGAGGGAAATTGAAGAGGATAATAAAGAGGATGGGGAAGTGGCCTGTCACCTCTCTAGGGGGAAGATGGATTAATTTTGAAAATATTCCAAGATGTGTTTGTATCTGTCTAAATCATAAGTTGTAATCATTCTAGGAGAAGGTTTCTTTACTGCAGTCCTGAGTATCTGACTGGCCTCTACCAGCCATTGTGAGCAATATAGAAGAAGTTAGTTATGACATTGCAATGAATTATTTGGCTTCCTCTGTATCACAGCTAATAAGATTGTGGCTTTGTGCCATTATTAAGTCAGCTTCAGCTTCAGGCAGAGGGTGATTTAAGGCAGCAAGATATATCTTCATCCCAAGAGGAGTTCCTTAAAATGGTATAGAGTGCAGGAAGATATTCACCATTGTTGTATGGAAAGGTAAAATTTTTCTCTAAGTCATAATAGTTCTGTATTTCTGAGCATGTCAGATTGATTAACTCAAAAAGAGAGTCATATGCAAGGTTCTTTACTCACAAGGAAATTTTTTAAAGAGTCATAATAAGAGCCACCCTTCCCCAAATCCCTCTATAGACCTTGATTCCTCTCTAGCCTCAAAATTACATTAATCTTCAGCACAGAGAAATAAATTAATAGGCCTGACAATTTATTGCTTAAGTCTTTCCCTCCCAACCCCCATAACCACCCAGCATGTACTCAGAGGCTTCTAGAGAAGAACTTATGAATTTATTTGATCAGACATTTAATTCCTCTACCAAATTTCTTGAGTAGAGAGTCCACAGCTTTCTAATATCATCAGACACCTGGAATACACTTTAATGGGTATTTGGGTACCAAGGAACTGAGTATATATATATGTGTGTGTGTGTGTGTGTGTGTGTGTGTGTGTGTATCAGTGAAACTCCATTAAGGAAAGAGTTTAGCCAGTGTTCCCTGCTCCCTTACCTTTTAAGACTGGCTGCTTCTTCTACTATGCTATAAAACTGCTATAGTACATTCCTCCATCAAACGTCATGGCAACTTGTGAAATAGAAGAGATTTAAAGACTTTTCAAGGAATTTAATAGCCAAGTGTTTTCTAGACAGATAGTAATGCGGATGTATCGTTTCCTGACTGACCATCTACTGAAAGCATGCTTGGTGGAGTGCTATCAAGCCATCAGAAGAAAGCATATTTGCCTGTCTAGAAATGCTCTTCATACTTGTAATAAAAGGAACAATTAGAAATGGGTGGTGAAATCAAGCATATCCTGTGTGGACCCATTCAACCGAAGATTGTTTTCAGGAAATAGAACTGGTTTTGCCTAAAAAACAATAAATGATTCCTGCAGATTAGTCTGCAATTTACTTACATTTCACAAAAGGCTGCTGATTAAACATTTTCATAAAGAATTCACCCAGAAAGTTAATAAATACAGACTCACGAATAAGATCCTTTGGCGTGATAGGAGGCAGCCTGGCGAAGGTACAGAGGGTAAGGAAGAAGTTTAGCCTAGAGATAAGTGACCAGTCAAATGTCACAAGCTTCAGTATTAGAACCAGTTTGCTTATTTACTTGAAAGATTAAAGTCTTGAAGAAGAAAGGTGAGGGAGCGCTGACATTTCTGACATAAAACTGGAGAACTCTCAAACTTCCTTTCATGGAGTCTTAAGATGAAGAAGGAAGAAAAAGCTGTGCTTTAAAGTGCATGCATCATTCACACCTGAGAACTAGATCTGGTAGAAAAAGCAAGAACAGAAACAACCATAGCCTTGTAGACTGTACTCAGAGAAAGCAGTGGGTAGAATGAAAAAATAAAACAAAATGTCAGTTCACACTCATCTCAGAGAGTCTTTGGAGCCCAGTTCTCTGTTTTTTAGTGAAAACAAAGTTGTCAAAGTAGTTTTCTGCCTCAGACCACTGGATTTGTATACAAGGTAATTAATTACAAGTCATTTCTACATCCTTACCATGCATCCTTACAATACCAGCTGGAATCAAGATTGCCAGGAGAAATATCACAACCTCAGATATACAGATGATACCAATCTAATGGCAGAAAGTGAAGAAGAACTAAAAACCCTGTTGCTGAGGGTGAAAGAGGAGAGTGAAAAAGCTGGCATAAAACTTAGCATTCAAAGAACTAAGGTCATGGCATCTGGTCCCATCACTTCATGGCAAATAGAAAGGGAAAAAGTGGAAGCAGTGACAAATTTTATTTTCTTGGGCTCCAAAATCACTGTGAATGGTGACTGCAGCCATGAAATTAAAAGATGTTTGCTCCTTGGAAGGAAAACTATGACAAACCTTGACAGCGTGTTAAAAAGCAGAGACAATCACCTTGCTGACAAAGGTCTATATAGTCAAAGCTATGGCTTTTCCAATAGTCAGTTGGATGTGAGAATTGGACCATAAAGAAAGCTGAGCCCTGAAGAACTGATGCTTTTGAATTGTGGTGCTCCAGAAGACTCTTGAGAATCCCTTGAACAAAAAAGAGATCAAACCAGTTAATCCTAAAGGAAATCAACCTTAAATATTCATTGGAAGGACTGATGCTGAAGCTCCAATATTTTGGCCATCTGATGAGAAGAGCCAACTCCCTGGAAAGACTCTGATGCTGGGAAAGATTAAAGGCAAATGGAGAAGCGGTGGCAGAGGATGAGATGGTTAGATAGCATCACCAACTCAATGAACATGAATTTGAGCAAACTCCAGGAGATAGTGGAGGACAGAGGAGCCTAGCATGCTACAGTCCATGGGTTCACAAAGAGTTGGACACAAATTTAGTGACTGAACAATAAAAACAACAGTCTCCTACTGAGAAGTTCCTGGTACTGATCAAAGAATTTAATTTGTCTGCCTAAACTCAGAGAACTTAGAGATGGAATAAAGTAAGTGTAAGTCTACGTTAGAACCGAAAGATAATAAAAATGAGTGTAATTGTGTTTTGTCTATATCCTGGTATTATCTCCATTCATGGAGGTACTGAAAATAATTAAATGCAGGCATTTTCAATATTAAAAAAAAAAAAAAACTAATCTATGCCCCTGACATAGGAGGGTAATAGAATTTCAAAATTAGAAAAGATCTAAGATATCTTTTTGATCCTCTCATTTTATAAATCATATAACTATAGTCCTACAGTGTCACTCACTCAGGACCAGGCAGGATTTTAATAACCAGAGCACAGAATTCAGAATTTATCACCCTTATCCTAGATATCCATCTACCACACATGTGTTTCAGTTGGGTTTTCTTTTTGCTTTGTGTCCTTCAACAACTCTATGTACAGTATCTTAAAATTCAGCATTCTGTGTTTCACTACTAACTGAGAACTTTGTTAGGTATTATACCAACCCACATCCAGGTCCAATTTGTAAGAAACAGAGCAACTTGAGTCTTTGTCAAAAACTTTGCCATTCTGACAGCTGCCCTTAATTATGCTTAAGCTGTGAATAGAAATAATGAATTTTAAATTTCTCAGATTCTGAATTTACTCTACATAAGCCAAAATAATGTGCATATTTACTCTAGGATTCACTAGTAATTTCATCAAAGCATCATTTGTAGGAAAATGGATCATCCAGCAATTTTTCATTATCTTGTTTCAGCTAAAATCCCCACAAAGTCAGGACTATCTTTTATCGCATCCTTTGACTCCTATTGGATAACTAGAAAAACTAGAATATGAGTACACCATCTAAAGAGGCAGCCAAGTATATATTAAGTTACTAGAAGAAGTTGAAGTCTTTGAAGTACAGATTTAGTTACTGTATTTAAGTAGGGTTGGAGAAACTTAAACTGTTAAAAATAGTGATGGCATTAAACCATATCAGCTTTTACAATTACATGTGTGCTCAGTCACTCAGTCGTGTCTGGCCATTTGTGACCGAATGGGCTATAACCCAAGAGACTCCTCTGTTCATTGAATTTTCCAGGTAAGAATACTGGAGTAGGTTGCCATTTCCTACTCCAGGGAAACTTTCTGACCCAGGGATCAAACCCGCATCTCCTGCATCTCCTTCATTGACAAGCAGATTCTTTACACTGAGCCATTTGGAAAGCCATCAACTCTCACCCGCATTAAAATAATTTTATGTCAACTCCTGACATCAACATAGGCAGTGACAGCAATCCCTCAATTGATTCATTCAAGCCCTAAATCCAACCAGTCCATTCTAAAGGAGATCAATCCTGGGTGTTCATTGGAAGGACTTATGCTAAAGCTGAAACTCCAATATTTTGGCCACCTCATGCGACGAGTTGACTCACTGGAAAAGAGTCTGATGCTGGGAGGGATTGGGGGTAGGAGGAGACGGGGACGACAGAGAATGAGATGGCTGGATGGCATCACCGACTCGATGGACATGAGTTTGAGTGAACTCTGGGAGTTGGTGATGGCCTGGCGTGCTGTGGTTCATGGGGTCGCAAAGAGTCAGACACGACTAAGCGACTGAACTGAACTGAAGTGAACTTATGGTTCTTTTACCTCACCAACTCTAATTAATGGTCTTCATTCCCACTCCAACTACAATGACTGATCATCTAAAAAATTCTGTCACAAGCAATCTCACCTTCCTTACCCTCTCTCCTCCTATTGCATTGGCCCTAAAAATTCCCAGTCAGAGGTCCATCCTATTCTCCTGCTCTGTACACATATTCATCTACCTGGGTGTCCTAGATAATACCATACAATCACTTGAGTCAATTCTATGACAGATTTGAAAATTATAATTTTAGCAACCCACTCAAATCCCTTTTGTCCCCACCTGGCAAATTTCATTCTCATTCCTTTGGTGTCTTTTCTAAAACTTTATCAGTTTATTCAATTATCTTTCTCAGCAAATGATATGATCTCCTACTTTACAAAGACAGTATAGATGAATGAAGGTAATCAGGCTTAAACTGTTCCCATGCCCCTCCTTAAGAAAAGAAAGCAGACCTGAGAGGGTAACAGGCAGGAAGGCCCGGGGTCTCCAAGCAGAGGAAATAGCCTGCAAGTGTCAGACATTTTTATCTCTCTTAAGCGACAGGAGGAAACACACTAGCGATATTTTTTTTCTTTATACAAATTTAAAAGGAAGTTTCTCTTAAAATACTGTGTTGCCATAATGACACCTGGTTTCACCTGAAGTTAACTATTCTCAAATCTTGAGTTAACCAATGCATTTTTCTTATGGAAATGTTGGTCTTAAGCTATGTTAATGTACTACGCATTTACCCCAGACTATCTTCAAATCGGTTCAGCCAAATGGCTCAGAACCTACCTGACAAACCAGTATGTTATACTCAGATATTGTTCTCCTAATCTATGTAAAATGAAACTATTTGTATGGTAATCTGCCCTTCTACAAGATTCAAGTTAATCATTTTATGGCCTGGGATGAATCGTCTGATATCAAGATTATCCCAAAATGCATCTTATGGGTGAGGGGCCTGGTGCCATTCTGAGCCTTAAGACATTCCTTTCTTTCATTAACAGACTACTAGTGACTACATCGGAGAAGGCAATGGCAAGCCACTCCAGTACTATTGCCTAGAAAATCCCATGGTTGGAGGAGCCTGGTAGGCTGAAGTCCATGGGGTCGCTAAGGGTCGGACACGACTGAGCGACTTTACTTTCACTTTTCACTTTCACACATTGGAGAAGGAAATGGCAACCCACTCCAGTGTTCTTGCCTGGAGAATCCCAGGGACGGGGGAGCTTGGTGGGCTTCTGTCTATGGGGTCGCACAGAGTCGGACACGACTGAAGTGACTTAGCAGCAGTGACTACATACTCTCAGAGCCATCTGAGATGCTGCCTCCTGGGCTGCAGTCCTCATTTTGCCCCAAATAAAACTTACAACTCTTAAGTTGTAAGTCTTTTTTTAGTTGACACTTATGGAGACCACGAAGGGACCCAGAGTGGACTTCCTTCCTTTGACTGGACTCCAAGAGGAACCAGAGCTTTGGTACCAGCAGTGGCCCCATGCGTCCATCCACCTCCTTGGGGAGTGCAGACAAATCTGGGTTTAATATAGGAGAAGGCAATGGCACCCCACTCTGGTACTCTTGCCTGGAGAATCCTATGGACGGAGGAGCCTGGTGGACTACAGTCCATGGGGTCGCAAAGAGTTAGACACGACTGAGCGACATCACTTTCACTTTTCACTTTCATGCATTGGAGAAGGAAATGGCAACCCACTCCAGTATTCTTGCTTGGAGAATCCCAGGGATGGGGGAGCCTGGTGGGCTGCCATCTATGGGGTCGCACAGAGTCGGACACAACTGAAGCGACTTAGCAGCAGTGACTGTATAACATCCAGCTGAAGATTAGCAGGGGGGTACTCTTTCTGCCCACTTCTGATGTCTATGTCAGAAGCTTTCTCTATCTCCTTCATACTTTAATCAAACTTTATTACACAAAAGCTCTGAGTGATCAAGCCTCGTCTCTGGCCCCAGATTGAATTCTCCTCCTCTGGAGGCCGAGGTCCCGGTGTCTGCATCATTCTGCAACAACCTTTCGGACCTTTATCAGTACTGGTAGGGTCCTCCAGTTTCACTGGATGAAATAGCCATGTTCCTGCTCAAAACCAGCCCCAGTCCCAAGATTCTTTATTCTTCCCTTTCCTCATTCTCTTCTGGGACCTTCCTACATGAGTTATCTCTTCCTCTCCTATGTCTTCAGCCATTCCCAGTCAACTGATCCTTTCCTTCAATTTATAAAACTGTCTATATTCTCTTCTACTTTTTAAAAATAAAGCCATTCTTTGGCTTTGTGTCGTTTAAGCTTCTCTTGTCTCTTCTTCCCATAAAGGACAGACTTCTTAAGCTTGTCTTCACTAACTAACTTCATTTCCTTCATCTCTTTATACCCATTCCCTTAACTAGCCTCCGATTCTGCTCCCTCTGCGCTTGAAGGCAAACGTCACAAACCACTTCTTTTATGCTCTCACCCGAAACTACTTTTTGAGGTTATCAAAGACATAATATCCAAATCCAATGGGTATTTTTCAATCTTAATCTTATTAGGCTTCCTCACTCTGAATTTCTATTATTGACAACCAATTTGTTCTCAAAATTCCCTCTTCTCTTGATTTCTATAAACTCTGTTTTCCCCCAATCTCTCAGACAATTTACTTAGTCTTCATAATAGACCCTATCAATTTAAATGTCTTTCCTTCTTTCAATTTTTTTATTGTGATAAAATATATGTAATATAAAATTTACCATTTTAATCATTTTAAGGGCTTCCCTGGTGGCTCAGATGGTAAAGAATCTGCCTGCAATGCAGAAGACCTGGATTTGATCCCTGGGTTGGGAAGATCCCTTGGAGGAGTGTATGGCAACCCACTCCAGTATTCTTGCCTGGAGAATACCCATGGACAGAGGAGCCTGGCAGGTTATAGTCCATGGGGTCACAAAGAGCTGGACATGACTGAGCAACAATCATTTTAAAGATAGAGTCAATGGTATTGAGTGCATTCATATTGATGTGTAAACATCACCACCATCTCCCTGAACTCGTCTTGAAAAGGCTAAAACTCTGTATCCATTAAACTATATACTTTCCATTTCTTCCCTTTTTCCAGCTCCTGGCAAACAACATTCTACTTTCTTTCTCTATGGTTTTGATTGCTCTAGATACCTGTACAATCATATAGTATCTGTCTTTTTGTGACTGGCTTATTTCACTTAGTATAATGTTCTCAAAGCTTATCTATGTTGTAGCTTATGCCATAATTCCCTTCCTCTTTAAGGCTGAATAATATTCCAGTGTATTTATATATGATAATTTGCTTCTTTATTCTTCTGTCAATAGGCACTTGGGTTGCTTCCTTATTTATCTACTGTGAATAATGCTGCTAAAAACATGGGTGTATCAATAGCTCTTTAAGGCCTTGCTTTTAACTCTTTTGGATACATAGTCAGAAGTGGAATTGCCGGATCATATGATAAATCTATATTTTATTTTTTGAGAAGCCATCATACTGTTTTCCATAGCAGCTTGACCATTTTACATTCCCATGTATGGTGCATAAGGGTTCCAGACTGTGTTCATTCATGCCAACACTTGTGGGTTTTTTTGATAGAAGTGATCCTATTGGATGTGAGTTGATAGGGCATGATTTTGACTTGCATTTCCCTAGTGAGTAATGATATTGAGCATCTTTGCATGTGTTTATTGACCATTTGTATATTTTCTTTGGAGAATTAGCTATTCAAATCCTTTGCCAATTAAAAAAAATTGTTTGTAGATGATTTATAGTGTTCTGTTAGTTTCAGGTGTACAGCAAACTGAATAAGCTATCCATATATATATATATATACATTTTTTTTTTAGATTCTTTTCCCATATAGACCTTTACAGAGAATTCAGTGGAGTTCCCTATGCTACACAGTAGGTCCTTGTTGATTACCTGTTTTATATATAGTAGTGTATATGTCAATCCCAACTTCCCAGTTTATCCCTACATGACCCCATAGCTTTCCCTACGGGTAATCATAAGTTTGTTTCTATATCTGTGACTCTATTTCTGTTTTGTAAATAAGTTTAGTTATATCACATTTTTAGATTCTACATATAAGTAATATCATATAGCATTTGTTTTCCTCTAACTTACTTCACTCCATTCATACAAATGACATTATTTCACTCTTTTTTGTGGCTGAGTAATAATTCCACTGTATATATGTACCACATCTTCCTTATTCATTCCTCTGTTAGTGGACATTTTGGTTGCTTCCATGTCCTGGTTGTCGTAATGGGAATTTTTAATCTGTTTCTTCTTTATGTGTTGCTCCTCCCCTGGAGCCTGTCATCTCTCTGCT
The DNA here is from genome assembly GCF_049115385.1 of Moschus berezovskii. Classification (NCBI taxonomy): domain Eukaryota; kingdom Metazoa; phylum Chordata; class Mammalia; order Artiodactyla; family Moschidae; genus Moschus; species Moschus berezovskii. The sequence goes on along the minus strand of NC_142461.1, from coordinate 95,365,293 downwards.
TATTTTCTCATTGCACCTTTTATCCCCAAAGGCTCATGACTTTTCTGTGCTTTATGTGCCTATGACTTCTACTCCTGACTTAGATTTCCTATCTACCTGTGTCTACCTCTATTTCCCTAAGGTGAAAGCTTAGGTTATTAATTTTAAGTCTTTCTTCTAGCATATCTATTTAATACTATAAATTTCACTCTGAGCTCTGCTTTCAAGGTATGTCACAAATTTTGATAAGTTTTATATTTACTTAAATTTAGTTTTTAATTTTTTTAATTTAAGAAAATATTTTTAATTTGAGAACTCTTTTTTGATCCATGTGTTCTTAAAAATGTTTTGGTTAATTTCCAGAAATCTGGGGATTTTCCAGCTTTCTTAATATTATTGATTTCTAGTTTAATTCTCTTAAGGTCTATGATTTCTATTCCTTTATGTTTTTATGGTGTATATGGTGAAATTTATGCTCAGAATGTGTTATATACTGGTGAATATTCTATGTGAACCTGAAAAGAATTTGTATTGTTATTGTTAGGTTAAATATTCTTTATTGTCAATTAGGTAAAGTTGATTGATCGTGAAGTTCAGGTCTTCCATATCCTTACTTGCTAGCTACTCGATCTATCAATTACTGATAGAGAGCTACTGAAGTCTTCAGCTATAACAGTGGATTTGCATGTTTCTCCTTACAGTTTTATCAGTTTTACCTCCTGTATTTTAATGCTGCTGTGTTAAATGCTCTCATGATTGCTTTATCTTATTGCATTTCCCTCTTTATCTTATGTCATGAGCTTATTTATATTTGAAGTCTGTTCTGAAGTCTGCTTTGTCTAAAATTAATAGAATACTCTAACTTTCTTTTGATCAGTATTGTCATGGTGTATTTTTACCAATCCCTATACTTCTTTTTCTTTTTTCACTTATTTATTTATTTAGGAGGCTAATTTACAATATTAGCCTTTACAATATTGTATTGGTTTTGTCACACATTGACATGAGTCTGCCACGGGTGTACATGTGTTCCCCATCCTGAACCCCACTCCCACCACCCTCCCCATCCCATCCCTCTGGGTCATCCCAGTTCACCAGCCCCGAGCACCCTGTCTCATGCATTGGACCTGGACTGGCGATCCGTTTCACATATGGTGATATACATGTTTCAATGCCATTCTGCCAAATCATCCCACCCTCGCCCATTCTCACAGAGTCCAAAAGACTGTTCTATACATCTGTGTCTCTTTTGCTGTCTTGCATACAGGGTTATCATTACCATCCATAATGTATGTATGTATAATCCATACATATGCATTAGTATACTATATTGGTGTTTTTCTTTCTGGCTTACTTCACTCTGTATAATAGGCTCCAGTTTCATCCACCTCATTAGAACTGATTCAAATGTATTCTTTCTAGTGGCTGAGTAATATTCCATTGCATATATGTACAATGGCTTTCTTATCCACCCGTCTGCGGATGGACATCTAGGTTGCTTCCATGTCCTGGCTATTATAAACAGTGCTTCGATGAACATTGGGGTACACATGTCTCTTTCAATTCTGGTTTCCTCGCTGTGTGTGTCCAACAGTGGGATTGCTGGGTCATATGGCAGTTCTATTTACAGTTTTTTAAGGAATGTCCATACTGTTCTCCATAGTGGTTGTACTAGTTTGCATTCCCACCAACAGTGTAAGAGGGTTCCCTTTTCTCCACACCCTCTCCAGCATTTATTGCTTGCAAACTTTTGGATAGCAGCCATTCTGACTGGCGTGAAATGGTACCTCATTGTGGTTTTGATTTGCATTTCTCTGATAATGAATGATGTTGAGCATCTTTTCATGTGTTTGTTAGCCACCTGTATGTCTTCTTTGGAGAAATGTCTGTTTAGTTCTTTGGACCATTTGTTGATTGGGTCATTTATTTTTCTGCAATTGGTTGAATATTTTTGAGATTAATTCTTTGTCAGTTGCTCCGTTTGCTATTATTTTCTCCCATTCTGAAAGCTTCTCACCTTGCATATAGTTTTCTTTGTTATGCAAAAGCTTTTAAGTTTAACTAGGTCCCATTTGTTTATTTTTGCTTTTATTTCCAATATTATGGGAGGTGGGTCATAGAGGATCCTGCTGTGATTTATGTTGGAAAGTGTTTTGCCTTTGTTTTCCTCTAGGAGTTTTATATTTTCTGGTCTTATGTTTAGATCTTTAATCCATTTGAGTTTATTTTTGTGTATGGTGTTAGAAAGTGTTCTAGTTTCATTTTTTTTTTACAAATCATTGACCAGTTTTCCCAGCACCACTTGTTAAAAAGATTGTCTTTTCTCCATTGTATATTCTTGCCTCCTTTGTCGAAGACAAGGTGTCCATAGGTGTGTGGATTTATCTCTGGGTTTTTTATTTTGTTCCATTGATCTATATTTCTGTCTTTGGGCCAGTACCATACTGTCTTGATGACTGTGGCTTTGTAGTAGAGCCTGAAGTCCAGCAGGTTGATTCCTCCAGTTCCATTCTTCTTTCTCAAGATTGTTTTGGCTATTCAAGGTTTTTTTGTATTTCCATATAAACAGTGAAATTATTTTCCCTATTTCTCAATACCATTGGTAGCTTGATAGGGATTGCATTGAATCTATAGTTTGCTTTGGGTAGTATACTCATTTTCACTATATTGATTCTTCCAATCCATGAACATGGTATATTTCTCCTTCTATTTGTGTCCTCTTTGATTTCTTTCACCAGTGTTTTATAGTTTTGTATATATAGGTCTTTTGTTTCTTTAGGTAGATATATTCCTAAGTATTTTATTTTTTTCATTGCAACAGTGAATGAAATTGTTTCCTTAATTTCTCTTTCTATTTTCTCATTGTTAGTGTATAGGAATGCAAGGGATTTCTGTGTGTTGATTTTATATCCTGCAACTTTACTGTATTCATTGATTAGCTCTAGTAATTTTCTGGTAGAGTTTTAGGGTTTTCTGTGTAGAGGATCATGTCATCTGCAAACAGTGAGAGTTTTACTTCTTCTTTTCCAATCTGGATTCCTTTTATTTCTTTTTCTGTTCAGAGTTCTGTGGCCAAAAGTTCCAAAACTATGTTGAATAGTAGTGGTGAGAGTGGCACCCTTGTCTTATCCCTATACTTCTAGTATATTTGAGTCTTTATATTCTAAGTGAATTTTCTGTAGGCAACATAGAGTTACATCTTGTTTTTTTTTAATCCTATTGATGATGACTTTTTATTGTTTTAATTAGACCATTCTCTTATAAGGTGATTATTGATATAGTTGGATTAATATCTATAATGTTTGTTAATATTTTCCATTTATCCTTTTTTTCTCTATCATTTATTTTAAATTGTTTCCTTCTCTATTTCATCTCTTCTCTTAGGCTATCAAGAAAGTGTGTGCGTGCATGCATGCTAATTCACTTCAGTCATGTCTGACACTCTTTGTGACTTCAAGACCTGTAGCTTGACAGACCCCTCTATCCATGGGGTTCTCCATGCAAGAATACTGGAGTGGGTTGTCAGGCTCTCTTTCAGGGGATATTCCCCACCCAGGGACTGCACCTGCATATCTTCCATCACCTGCATTGACAGGCAGGTTCTTTACCACTAGCACGACCTGGGAAGATCACTATCAGGTACATGTCTCTTTAAAATTCCGTTCCGTTCCATTCCGTCGCTCAGCCGTGTCCGACTCTTTGCGACCCCATGGACTGTAGCCTACCAGGCTTCTCTGTCCATGGGATTCTCCAGGCAAGAATACTGGAGTGGATTACCGTTTCCTTCTCCAGGGGATCTTCCCGACCCAGGGATCGAACCTGGGTCTCCCACATTGGAGGCAGATGCTTTAACCTCTGAGCCACCAGGGAAGCCCCTCTTTAAAATTACCTTATAGTAATTATCCTAGAATTAATAATATACATTTTAAACTGGTCTGGTTCACTGTCAAATAATGTTACACTGCCTCATGTAGCTCAGGTACCTTATAACAGGATATTCCCAATTTCTCCCTTTGATCTCTTATGACATAACTGACATTGATTTCTTTTATTCAACTGTAAACTCACCAATACACTATCATCACTGTTGCTTTAAATAGTTATCTTTTACATTAAAAATGAAAAAAAGTTATTTAATAGTCACTCATTACTTCTCTGATGCAAACTTTCTACCTATGTAAATTCATGTTTCTGACCCATATTATTTTCTTTATGCCTGAAGAATTTCTTTTAACATTTCTTATAGGAAAGACCTGCAGTTGACAAGTTCCCTAATTTTTGTTTGTCTGAGAAAGTCTTTATTTCTCCTTTGCTTCTGAAGAATAATTTCACTGGATGTTGAATGCTAGGATAGTGATCTTACTCTTTCAACACTTAACATATTCCACTCCTGTCTTCTTACTTCAATGAGTTCTGATTAAAAGTCTGCTTTAAGCATATAAAGTCAATATACAAAAATTCCTTGAATTCTTATACACTAATAATGAAAAATCAGAAAGAGAAATTAAGGAAACAGTCTCATTCACCATTGCAAGGAAAAAAGAATAAAATACCTAGGAATAAACTTATCTAAAGAGACAAATGACTTGTATGCAGAAAACTATAGGATGCTCATGAAAGAAATCAAAGATGACCTATACAGTTGGAAAAATATACCATGTTCCTTGCTTGGAAGAATCAATATTGTGAAAATGACTATTCTACCCAAAGCAATCTACAGATTCATTGCAATCTCTATCAACTACCAAGGATATTTTTCACAAATAAGGAAAAATTTTTCATTATTTGTATGGAAACACAAAAGGCCCTGAATAACCCAAGCAATCTTGAGAAAGAAGAATGGAGCTAGAGGAATCAACCTACTTGCCTTCAGACTATACTACAAAACTATAGTCATAAAGATAGTATGGTGCTGGCACAAAAACAGAAATATAGACCAATGGAACAAGATAGAAAGCTGAGAGATAAACTTGTGCACGTATTGGGAAACCTTATCTTTGACAAAGGAAGCAAGAATATACAATGGAGAAAGACAGTCTCTTCAATAAGTGGTGCTGGGAAAACTGGACAGCTATGTGTAAAAGAATGAAATTAGAACACTTCTTAACACTATACACAAAATAAACTCAAAATAGATTAAAGTCCTAAACGTAAGACAAGAAACTATAAAACTTAGAGGAAAACATAGGCAGAACACTTTTCGACATAAATCACAGCAAGATCCTCTATGACGCACCTCCTAGAGTAATGAAAAAAAAAAAAATAAACCAAATGGGACCTAATTAAACTTAAAAGCTTTTGCACAGCAAAGGAAACTATCAGTTCAGTTCAGTTCAGTCGCTCAGTCGTGTCCGACTCTTTGCGACCCCATGAATCACAGCACACCAGGCCTCCCTGTCCATCACCAACTCCCGGAGTTCACTCAAACTCATGTCCACAGAGTCGGTGATGCCATCCAGCCATCTCATCCTCGGTCGTCCCCTTCTCCTCCCGCCCCCAACCTTTCCCAGCATCAGAGTCTTTTCCAGTGAGTCAACTCGTCGCATGAGGTGGCCAAAGTATTGGAGTTTCAGCTTTAGCATAAGTCCTTCCAATGGACTGGTTGGATCTCCTTGCAGTCCAAGGGACTCTCAAGAGTCTTCTCCAGCACCACAGTTCAAAAGCATCAATTCTTCAGCGATCAGCTTTCTTCACAGTCCAACTTTAATATCCATACATGACCACTGGAAAAACTATAGCCTTGACTAGGCAGACCTTGGTTGGCAAAGTAATGTCTCTGCTTTTTAATATACTATCTAAGTTGGTCATAACTTTCCTTCCAAGGAATAAGCGTCTTTTAATTTCATGGCTGCAGTCAGCATCTGTAAACAAGGTTAAAAGACAGTTCTTAGGTTGGGAGAAATAATAGCAAACAAAGCAACTGACAAAATATTAATCTGCAAAATATACAAGTAACTAATTCAGTTCAATATCAGATAAACAAACAACCCAGTCAAAAAGTGGTCAGAAGTCCTAAACAGACTTTTCTCCAAAGAAGACATACAGATGGCTAATAAACACATGAAAAGATACTCAACATCACTCATTATTAGAGAAATGCAAACCAAAACTACAATAACATATCACTGTATACCAGTCAGAATGGCTGTCATTTAAAAATCTACAAAAAATAAATGCTGGAGAGGGTATGGAGAAAAGGGAAATCTCTTGCACTGTTCATGGGAATGCGAATTGATACAACTTCAAGGGAGAATAGTATGGAAATTCAACTAGGAATAAAAGTACCATAAGACCCAACAATCCTACTACTGGGAATATACCCTGAGGAAACCATAATTGAAAAAGACACACTCACCCCAATGTTTAAGGCAACAGTATTTACAATAGCTAGGACGTGGAAGCAACCTATATATCCATCAACAGAGAAATGCCTAAGGAAGTTGTGGTATATATATATATATGTGTGTGTGTGTGTATATATATATATATATATATATATAAAATAGAGTATTATTCAGCCATAAAAAGAATACATTTGACTCAGTTGTAATAAGGTGGATGAAACTAGAGCCTATTATACAAAGTGAAGTAAATCAGAAAGAGAAAAACTAATATTGTATATTAATGAATATATATGGAATTTAGAAAGGTGGTACTGAGGACTCTATTTCCAGAGCAGCAATGGAGATGCAAACATAGAGAACAGACTTGTGGACACAAGGTGGGAAGGAGAGGGTGGGATGAATTGAGAGAGTAGCACTGAAACATACATGTTACCATATGTAAAATTAGATAGCTGGTGGAAATTTGCTATATGACACAGGGAACTCAAATCTGGAGCTCTGTGACAACACAGAGGTGTGGGATGGGATGGGAGGTGGGAGGGAGGTTGAATTGGGAAGGGACATACATATACCTATGCAGAATCATGTTGATATGTGCCAGAAACCAAGACCGTATTATAAGGCAATTATTCTCCAATTAAAAATAAATACATTTAAATTAAAGAAAGAAGTCTGCTTTAATTCTTTTTCTTGAACCTCTATAAATAAAATATATATTCCCCTCTCCCCTCTGTCTTCTTTCAAGGTTTTTCTTTTGTCTTTAGTTTTCTACGGTTTGAACATGAGATAGCTAAGTGTATTTGATTTGGTTTGGTATTTGTCCTGCTTGGAGTTCTCTGATCTTCTTGAATCTATGGTTTTCTGTCTGTCATTAATTTTGGAAACCTCAAATATTTCTTCTTCTATTTCTGGTTTTCCAATTACACATATGTTACAACTTTTGATACTGTCTCTAAATTCATAGATGGGAAGTTCCTATTGCACATCTTCAGACTCACTGAAGTTTGAATCTTATAACTCTTCCAGCTGTAATCCATGCTTTCTATATTAGGGCTTTGTTGGTACAATGGTAAGGTGTTGGGGAAGTGAGCATTCTATAATCTTTGTATTAAGTCTAAGTATTGACTCAGCCCGGGAGCTCTGGGCTATGAATTTCACGTGAGTTTCCCCAGCGCCAGCACCCTACTCCCTTCGCTGGCAGTGGTGTTCACAATCCATTTCCTTTTTTAAAAAAACTTATTGAAATATTGAAGTACAGTTGATTTGGGCTTCTCAGGTGGCTCAATGGTAAACAATTCACCTGCAGAGCAGGAGACATGGACTCAGTCCCTGGGTCAGAAAGATTCCCTGGAGAAGGAAATGGCAACCCACTCCAGTATTCTTGCCTGGGAAATCGAATGGACAGAGGTGCCTAGTGGGCTATAGTCCAGGGGGTGGCAAAATAATCGGATATGACAGCAACTAAATAACAACACACCGTGGTTGATTTACAATGTTTCTTTAATACAAACTATATCCTTGAAGGCCTAACCCATATTGACTATTTTCTTCCCTTCGATAAGAGAGGAAAGCTGGAAGGGTCTGGCATTGGAAAAAACTTCTTTCCTCAAGCTGGGTTAAAACTGGCCATCTTTCATTTAAAGCAGATCTTGTTATGGAGAATGCTCTAGATGGGTAGCATATCTACTCATTAGCTCCCCTTGCCAGAGTCATGAAGGGATAATTCTTAGATCTTCACTGTGAATTCCTGATGGTAGAACCCAGAAATGTGTGAGAAGTTTCCCTAAAACTGTGCCTCAGGAGTTTAAACTGTTTCCCAAAGTAGTTGAAAATGTCTTATAAGATAATGTACCTAAACCACTGAACTTAACTACTGAAACATAATACTCAATAAAGTCAGGTTTTACTGTTATAGTAACTACAGCCTTCAGTTCAGTTCAGTTCAGTTCAGTCGCTCAGTCGTGTCCGACTCTCCGCGACCCCGTGAATCACAGCACGCCAGGCCTCCCTGTCCATCACCAACTCCCGGAGTTCACTCAAACTCATGTCCACAGAGTCGGTGATGCCATCCAGCCATCTCATTCTCCGTCGTCCCCTTCTCCTCCCGCCCCCAACCTTTCCCAGCATCAGAGTCTTTTCCAGTGAGTCAGCTCGTCTCATGAGGTGGCCAAAGTATTGGAGTTTCAGCTTTAGCATCAGTCCCTCCAATGAACATCCAGGATTGATCTCCTTTAAAATGGACTGGTTGGATCTCCTTGCAGTATAAGAGACTCTCAAGAGTCTTCTCCAACACCACAGTTCAAAAGCATCGATTCTTCGGCGATCAGCTTTCTTCACAGTCCAACTCTCACATCCATACATGACCACGGGAAAAACCATTGCCTTGACTAGACGGACCTTGGTCGGCAAAGTAATGTCTCTGCTTTTTAATATACTATCAAGGTTGGTCATAACTTTTCTTCCAAGGAGCAAGCGTCTTTTAATTTCATGGCTGCAATCAGCATCTGCAGTGATTTTGGAGCCCAAAAAAACAAAGTCTGACACCGTTTCCACTGTTTTTCCATCTATTTCCCATGAAGTGATGGGACCAGATGCCATGATCTTTGTTTTCTGAATGTTAAGCTTCAAGCCAACCTTTTCACTCTCCTCTTTCACTTTCATCAAGAGGCTTTTGAGTTCCTCTTCACTTTCTGCCATAAGGGTAGTGTCATCTGCATATCTGAGGTTATTGATATTTCTCCCAGAAATCTTGATTCCAGCTTGTGCTTCTTCCAGCCCAGCGTTCCTCATGATGTACTCTGCATATAAGTTAAATAAGCAAGGTGACAATATACAACCTTGACGTACACCTTTTCCTATTTGGAACCAGTCTGTTGTTCCATGACCGGTTCTAACTGTTGCTTCCTGACCTGCATACAGGTTTCTCAAGAGGCAGGTCAGGTGGTCTGGGATTCCCATCTCTTTCAGAATGTTCCACAGCCTTAGGTTATACATTATGTCTGAGGAATATAAGAATTAAACTGCCAACAATGAGTTAACTATCCAGAAGGAAATTCTAGACATAGAGAGTTGATTAATATATATTACAATAATTACTATAAGGTGTTCTAGTTGCATGTGTGCATGCTGAGTCTCTTCAGTCATGTCCAACTCTTAGCAACCCTATGGACTGAGTTCCTCTGTCCATAGGAACTCTGCCCACCCAGTTCCTCTGTCTACGGGATTCTCTAGGCAAGAATACTGGAGTGGGTTCTGGTGCCCTTCTCCAGAGGATCTTCCCAACCCAGGGATTGAATCCATGATTCTTTTGTCTCCTGCATTGGCAGGTGGGTTCTTTACCACTGGTGCCACCTGGGAAGCCATCTAATGCCCTGGGGGAAGCAAGAAAAGCTATATTGGGGATATATTATATACTATTTCCTAATAAAGTTACCAATAAACTAGCCAACCAATATTTATTTAGCACCTGCTAAGCGCTAACCTTAAGGATTAATTAATTAATCCTTAATCCTTGGTTAAGGATTTCTTAATACTCAACAAAATTCCTAATTTAATTTTTGATCTTTAAAAGCAGAAAGAGCATGTATTATTTTCATTCAAAAACTGGAAATCAAAGAGGACAAATGACTTCCCCAAGTTTTCACAATAAGCTTTTGTTATAATAGAGACAAGATTTCAGGGCACATAAACTTTAGAGCAGATCCAGAATAAGTATATTTACTCCTGTATAAAAGAAATGAGTCATTCTGTATTTTTTTCCTCTCAGATTAAGCAGTCACTCAGTTCAGAGCACTTTCAAAAAGAAAAGGGTGAAATTTTTCCATATCAATGATATAGTTTGAAACAGATTTGTTACCTAGTGCTTTCTGCTGCTGCTGCTGCTGCTAAGTCACTTCAGTCGTGTCCGACTCTGTGTGACCCCATAGACGGAAGCCCACCAGGCTCCCCCATCCCCGGGATTCTCCAGGCAAGAACACTGGAGTGGGTTGCCATTTCTTTCTCCAATGTATGAAAGTGAAAGTGAAGTCGCTCAGTCGCGTCCGACCCTCAGCGACCCCACGGACGGCAGCCCACCAGGCTCCTCCATCCATGGGACCTTTCAGGCAAGAGTGCTTTCTACATCAGCTAAAAGGTTTCAGATAGAAATGATCATATTGCAATGACTGGTTGTTCTAGTATATTTTTCCCAGTCCTCAACTGAATCATACCTAAAGTAGATACTAGACTGTACACTGTAAGATGAATGGGAAACTTGATCTCACTGGAGTCAAAATACCAAAAGAGACTAAAGTGGGCATAAAATTGGAAAATTGGTACTCACTTAGCTCAGCACTTAAATCACCTACAGTACAGAAAGGCAGCTCTAAAATCCTTGAGACAGCTGCTCTATTGAGAAACAATAGATTAAATCACTTATTGGTTTCTTTGTATTGAAGATAATAATACCCTAAATATTACACAACAAAGAAATGGCTTATAGATCTGCCATGAAGTGAGTAAGAAAAATAGTTTGGACTTCAAAATGGAAGTTTCCCATTTTCTGCCATTGAACCAGAGCATACATATTCAGCTCACAGAGAGATTACCAAAAACATTTTCTCCAAACTTATTTTATAAGTTTCCATTTGTGCTCAGTAATAACAATTGCTATCATCTCAGAGCCCTAGCTTCCTGCTAGTTTCTTGAAGAAGATTCAGAGGTAATGACTGAATGAGTAAATGATACATTCTTTATTGGATTGGATGCTTTGGGACACAGTCTATTAATTATCCTATTAGGTGGCCATCCCAGAAGGAGACTCTGAGATTAAATCCGACTGAAAGTGCAACGATTCTGTGGTATGTACACATAAGCTAAAATTAAGGAATGTTTCTGCTTGGAATGTAGAGAACTGTAAAGAATGCCACTCTCTTCCTCTTACAGCAACAGCAACAAACACAAAAGCCAAAGAAACTGCACAGTTTTTACTTTTTCGAACCTATCAGAGAGTTGAACCCATCTAGTCCAAAATCTAAGGAGATAAAATACAGAACACGGGCCCTTTTTTTTTTTAACCAGGGGTAGATGTTGCTGGAAAACTGTGAGAAGAATTTGGTCAGAATTGTTAACATGGTGGTAGAAGTCAAGTGTAGTTCGGCAAAGTGTGGGATCTCTGTACACTGGAGATATAGAATTCCACATACTTGTAAGCTCTTCTCCATGGACCTCACAGAATAAAAGGGAAAAAAAAGAAGAAGAAAATTGGGTGATCCCAAAGAGGGCATCCCTTGTGGTACAGCCTTGAAGAGGGGAACATCAGCCACCATGGGAAGAGAATGAAGCCCCACTCAGATCCTTCTTCCTGGCTTTCCTTATCACCACTAAGGAACCAAAGTATTGGGATGGAAGGGAGGACTAATACCATTGCCCTTAGCATACTGGTGAAAACTTTTTCTGTCTTGGGAAGAAAATAGGGAAAAGTTCTTAAGAGAGTATGTCTTAAATGTTATTACTACACAAAAAAGAGATAATTACATGAGAGGATGGTGTTGTTAACTATCTATCTTTATTGTGTTAATCATTTTTTAATATATGCATGGATCTAACCATCAGGTTGTATATCTTAATCTTCTATATGTTATATGTCAATAACAATAAAGCTGGGGAAGGAAATAATAGGAAATTCTGCTCAATATTCTGTAACAATTTCATTGGGAAAGGAATTTGAAAAAGAATAGATTAAGTGTAAATGCATAACTGAATCACTTTGTTGTACACCTGAAACTAACACAATATTGTTAATTAACTGTAGGAAAATATAAATTTAAAAGTTTAAAAGAATAAGTCTTCATCATTGATACATATATACTACTATATATAATATAGATAACTAATAAGGACCTACTGTAAAGCACAGGAAATTCTACTCAACACTCTGTAATGGCCCACAAGGGAAAAGAATCCATAAAAGAGTGAATATACATATACGTGTAACTGATTCAATTTGCTCTACACTGGAAACTAACACAATATTGTAACTCACCTATATCCCAATAAAATTTTTAATAATTTTAAAAAGGAATAAAATAATAAAATTATTGAATTAGAATTTGTAAAAAAAAAAAAAAAAAAGATAAACAAATGGATCAATGAAACAAAACAGATTTCAGGATATATCCACACAGCAACATATATAGTGGCAAATAATCCATACAGGAGACACAAGAGATGCAGGTCAATCCCTGGGTTGGGAAGATCCACTGGAGGATGTCATGGAAACTCACTCCTGTATTCTTGCCTGGAGAATCCCATGCACAGAGGAGCCTAGTGGGCTATAGTCCATGGGATCACTAAGTGTCAGACATTACTGAAGCAACTTAACACACATGCACACATGGATCTGGGTCAAAAGTACAGAAAGCAGTTGAATGGATAAAGACAGTCTTTTCAACAAATGATGCTGAACAGTTTGATTTTTATATGCAAGATATTTTTAAAATTTGACGCCTTCTTCACTTTATATATAAAAATTAACTAAAATTATATATTTAAATGTAAAGCCTAAAACTATAAGATGTCTGTAAGAAAAGATAGCAGAGTAATTATTGTGACAGTGGACCAGGCAAAATTTATTTTGATATTTCATCAAATTATTACTCATAGAAGAAAAAATTAAACTTTATAAAAATAAAAAGCTTTCACTGTGTAAAAGACCCTATTAAGAGAATGGGAAAAAAAGCCATAGACTAGTAAAAAATATTTACAAATCACAAGCCTGACTAGAGATTTGTATCTAGAAATCTATATATAGAAAACTACCTCTATCTATATATAGAGAACTCTAAAGCACAACAATTAGACAACATTCCAATACAAATATGGTTAAACAATTGGACATTTCAATGAAGACATTATATAGATGCTAGAAAAACACATGAACAAAATGCTCAGCTTCATTAGTAATTAGGGAAATGTAAATTTAAAACACAATGAAATACTACTATAAAACTCTTAGAATGGGTAAAGTTTTAAATTTTAAAAAAAGACAATACCACACACTGGTAAGAATACAGAGTAACTGTAGATCTTATATACAACAATTAGGGATATAAAATGGTACAACAACTTTGGCAAACAGTTTGAAAGTTTCTTACCAAGGAAGATCAAAACCTACTCTATGACCTAGTAATCTCACTCCTATAGATTTATCCATGAGAAATGAAAATGATGCTCCCACCAAAAAAACCTATATATAAATGTTTATAGCAGCTTTATCCATAGTCATTAAAAACTGATACAACTGGTGAATGGATCAACAAACTGAGGAACATTGATAAAATGGAATGTTACTCATCAGTTAAAAAAGAATGAAATACTGATACATGAAATAATATGGGTGAATCCCAATGCAATTTACTAATTGTAAAAAACCTAGTCAAAACACAGAGTGTACAATCTTATTTATGATGATCTGGAAAAGGTAGAACACAATGGATGGAAAATATCAGCAGTTGCCGGGGGTTGGGGTAGAGGGAAGTGCTTACTTCAAGGGAGAAGCCTGAAGAAATTTTAGGGGTTGATGGAACTGTTCTGTATCATGATTATGATATAAATACAGATCTCAAAGTATTTGTCAAAATCTATGGAATGGAACACCACAAACTGTGAGTTCTACTGTTATGTAAATCTTTAAAAGTTTTAAACTATACTGAAATCAAATTAGATAAAGCATGTTTTAAAGGACCAGTGGGTGGAAAAAATGCAGAAAAGATTTATTTTGAATTTTCAGCCTAATGGAAAAACAGGATGTATGACCTCCCCACTGGCTCAGCAGTAAAGAATCTGACTTCAATACAGGAGACACAGAAGAAGCAGATTTGATCCCTGGGTTGGGAAGATCCCCTGGAGGAGAGCATGGCAACCCACTCCAGTATTCTTGCCTGGAGAATCCCACAGACAGAGGAACCTGGCAGGCTACAGTCTATAGGGTCACAAAGAATCAGACACAATGGAAGCAACTAAGCACCAAATAATAATTAAACACATATCAACAGAAAATTAAATATCAATAAAAATGGTGAAGACTATAGACTGAAGGTGTAGTAGAAATAACATTAGAGAAAGCATCAGAAGATCCAGTCTGAATCCTCAACCTGCACCACCTTCCTCTATGTCCTGGGAAAGGTCACTCGACCATCTCAGTTTCATCCATGGTAAACTGTTAGTATTTTATAGGGGAACTACATGGACTTTTCTTTTAGACAAACAGGACTCATTTCAAATCCTACCACTTTCAATTTTATGTTGCACAATGTTGAATAAATTATGAAACTTTATGGAGTGACAGTTTCATCTGTAAAATAGCAATAAGAATACTAATGAGTAAATTGATTCACATTTAATAAGGTGCTGTATTTGGTGAGCCTGTGTGGAAATAAGTACTTTCTGCATTTGATCGCATTTTTTAAAAAATCCCAGAGATTTTTACAGTGACTACTTCTGTGGGAGGGTGAACAATGGGAATCTGGTGAAAAGGAGCAAAGAGCAGGAAGGAGAATTTTCAGAAAACTTTGGTAATAAATCATATGAATGAATTCATTATCCAAAATACAAATATAAAAAATTAAATAGATGAGATGTAAAGAACTCATCTTGAGATTGGGCACACAAAAGACATTTATAAGATATTCCAAAAACAGTGGTGGTGGCAGCAGGAATGGCCATGATAAAACTATCCTAGAAAGGATTCAAGAGGATGGTGTTCATTCTAACATGTAAACACTTTCACAAAATAGTCTTATTGGTAGATGCTATTTGGGGATTCAATATCATTTAGGTAATTTTCAAGGATATTTACAAATCAAACCTTGTCTAATAAAACATCCTTATTAGTGAAACACTTTACTTCCACTTTTCTAGTATCTCATTTTTCAAATCTAGCCAGCAGATTATCTACTTTAATTAAATGCTTTTCACAAATCAACTGTCTTATTCTTAAATAAGCAAACTATGTTATTTTAAATTTTAAAATACTGGCCTCCCCTATTTAAAGTTTTGAGCAAATGTTTGAAGTTGCATTTACTTAAGAGAAACCTGGCTTCATATAGCAGCTATTAAATAAGAACATTTCAGTGTGGTGGCCTGTCATATAACACAGTACATGGCAGTTTAATGTCATGTGGTGTAATTCCTTGTGACAACGTGCTTCTGTGTGTCTACAGTATACAATCTGCTTTTCATAACAGTTGATTTCACAAAAAGTGGGAAATTTTATGCAATAGGAATTATGACGGTGGAATATCTAGTTTCTTATTGTGCTATGCTCAGTAGCTTCAGTCGTGTCTCACCCTGTGCAATCCCATGGACTACAGCCCACCAGGCATCTCTGTCCATGGGATTTCCCAGGCAAGAATACTGTAGTGGGTTGTCATTTCCTTCTCCAGGGGATCTTCCTGGAGAAGATCGAACCTGAGTCTGTTGTGTCTCTTGCATTGCCGGTAGATTCTTCACCACTGTGCCACTTGAGAAGCCCAAAAGTGGATTGCCATTTCCTTATCCACGGCCTGGCAAACTCTCCTTTTCCCATTTCAAGCTGTCATTGTGTCATCATAAAAGTACTCCCATACAGAAGAGCTGCATAGGATGCTATCTTTCATCAGCTACTGTCATCTTCTTCACAAGGCAGATGTCTCTCTGGTTTAGCTTTGTCAACATAGAATTCATCATTGAAATCTACTACTGCCCAAGAATCGAACATTCATGAGTATGATATGCTGTGCGTCATTCCACTATCCAGGGCCCTATTCAACATCTTACAGGATTCTTAATCTTTATTTAGGACAGACCCACACTATTTCAAAACACTTTTACCTGATAGAAGTTTTGTATCATGAGACTGAGGATGAACTGAGTTATGTCCAGCATAAGGGCTTATCTTCTTCTCTTTTCATTTATATGGAAACCACTACTGCTTTTAATGAATACTAGCTCTCATTAGCATCTCAGTACTTTCACTGTTGGCCAATAATTGCTCCACAGTTCACTGTAATTTATTTCATTTCATCCTCAAAGAAAGTCCAGATAATATCATGTCCATTTTACAGATGAGAAAAGTGAGGCTCAGAGAACTAAATAAAACTGACCAAAAATCACACAGCTGTAAATAGAAGAAATTGGATTGGAACCTCCATTTTTGTGATCTTCCAAATAAGTTCTTTCTAGTATAGTATGTTTTCTCCCCTCAAGACCCAGTCACATCATTGGTATCGTCTTCTTTCTCTTATACCGCTTACTGCATCTGGTGTAATAAGTACATAATGCTGAGAGGAAATTCCTCATGGCATTTCTGCACTCTTTAGACAAGCTTTCTAACGACATTCATATAGCAAACAGCCTTGGAAGACAGAGGTATGTCTCCTTCTGAGGCAAAGGAAGATTTGTTTCCTATCAGGGATAATAAAGATCATGTCTCTCTGTGGGGAAAAAGCAGATTTTGCTAACAAGTCTCTTACAAGAATGAGGGAAACAGTGTTTCAAAGCTCAGTGTCCTTAACTCTGACACAAACCCACTGTGTGTACTTAATCCATCTGGGCCTCTTTCTACACCCCCTGAAAAAAATGTGGTCCATTGGAGAGCAGAATGGCTAATCACTTCAGCATTCTTGCCTTGAGAACCCCATGAACAGTATGAAAAGGCAAAAAGGTATGACACTGAAAGATGAACCCTCCAGGTCAGTAGGTGTCTTATATGCTGCTGGAGAAGAGCAGAGAAAGAGCTCCAGAGGAATGAAAAGACTGAGCCAAAGTGAAAATGACATTCAGTTGTGGATGTGTCTGGTGATGGAAGTAAAGTCCAATGCTGTAAAGAACAATATTGCATAGGAACCTGGAGTGTTAGGTCCATGAACCAAGGTAAATTGGAAGTGGTCAAACACTGTCATTTTAGGAATCAGTGAACTAAAATGGACAGGAAAGGGCAAATTTAATTCAGATAATCACTGTGTCTACAACTGTGGGCAAGAATCCCTTAGAAGAAATGAAGTAGTCTTCACAGTCAACAAGAGTCCAGAATTCAGTATTTGGGTGCAATCACAAACACAACAGAATGATCTTGGTTCGTTTCCAAGACAAACGATTCAAAATAACAATAATCTAACTCTAATGCCAAAGAAGATG
Organism: Moschus berezovskii; assembly: GCF_049115385.1. Taxonomy (NCBI): domain Eukaryota; kingdom Metazoa; phylum Chordata; class Mammalia; order Artiodactyla; family Moschidae; genus Moschus; species Moschus berezovskii. The sequence goes on along the minus strand of NC_142461.1, from coordinate 95,347,816 downwards.
AAGTAGAACGATTCTATGAAGACCTACAAGACCTTCTAGAACTAATACCAAAAAAGATGCCCCTTTCATCACAGAGGACTGGAAAGCAAAAATAGGAAGTCAAGAGACACCTGGAATAACAGGCAAGTTTTGCCTTGGAGTACAAAATGAAGAAGGCCAAACAGTTTTGCCAAGAGAATACACTGGTCATAGCAAACACCCTCTTCCAACAATATAAGAGATGACTCTACACATGGACATCCCAGATGGTCAATGCTAAAATCAGATTGATTATATTCTTCGCAGCTTAAGATAGAGATGCTCTATACAGTCAGAAAAAAACAAGACCAGGAGCTGACTGTGGCTCAGATCATGAGCTCTTTATTGCAAAATTCACACTTAAACTGAAGAAAGTAGGGAACAGCAGTAGGCAATTCAGGTAAGACCTAAATAAGACCTTTACAATTATACAGTAGAAGTGACAAATAGAGTCAAGGGATTAGATCTGATAGACAGAGTGCCGGAGGAACTATGGACTGCGGTTTGTAACACTGTACAGGAGGCAGTGACCAAAACTATCACCAACAAAAAGTAATTTAAAAAGGAAAAATGGGTGCCTGTGAAAGTCTCAAGTAGCTGACAAAAGAAGAGAAGCAAAAGGCAAAGGAGAAAAGGAAAGATATACCCATTCGTATGCAGAGTTCCAAGGAACAGCAAGGAGAGATACAAAAGCCTTCTTAAGTGAACAATGGAAAGAAATAGAGGAAAACAGTGGAATGGAAAGACTTTTATTCAAGAAAATAAGAGATACCAAGGGAAAATTTCATGCAAAGATGAGTACAATAAAGGGCAGAAAAAGTATAGACTTAATAGAAGTAGAAGAGATTAAAAAGAGGTGGCAAGAATACACAGAAAACTATACAAAAAGGTCTTAATGACCAGTTAACCATGATGGTGTGGTCACTCACCTAGAGCCAGACTTCCTTGAGTGTGAAGTCAAGTGGGCCTTAGGAAGCACTACTACAAACAAAGCTAGTGGAGGTGATGGAATTCCAGCTGAGTAATTTCAATTCCTAAGAGATAAGCTGTTAAAGTGCTGTACTCAATATGCCAGCAAATTTGGAAAACTCAGCAGTGGCCACAGGACTGGAAAAGGTCAGTTTTCATTTCAATCCCAAAGAAGGACAATGCCAAAGAATGTTCGAACTATCACACAATTGTACTCGTTTCCATGCTAGCAAGGTAATGCACAAAATCTTTCAAACTACGCTTTAACAGTACATGAACCAAGAACTTTCAGATGTACAAGCTTGATTTAGAAAAGACAGAGGAACCAGAGATCAAATCAGTCAATCCTAAAGGAAATCAACTCTGAATATTCATTGGAAGGACTGATGCTGAAGTTGAAGCTCCAATAATTGGCCACCTGATGCAAAGAGTATACTCATTGGAAAAGACCCTAATGCTGGGAATGATTGAGGGCTGGAAGAGAAGGGGATGATGGAGGATAAGATGGTTGGATGGCATCACTGACTCAACAGACATGAGTTTGAGCAAGTTCCAGGAGGCAGTAAAGTATAGGGATGCCTGACCTGCTGCTGTATATGGGATAGCAAAGAGTTGGACATGACCGAGCAATTGAACAATAACAACTACACCCTCCACTATGGGACTTGTGGCATATGGGACAGAATGGAACCAATGAAAATATGACCTATGGAAACAGACCAGTTATGGAAGTTCAGCCTTCCTAATGTGCTAATAGCGATGTCCTGGTGGTCTTATGTGGCTGGCTAACTTATTAGCTTGCAAGCAGGGCAGAATCACTGTCCCCTTACAGTTCTTGACAACTGTAGGGACACTATGTACACTTGCTGAATTTTTAAAGTGTATAATGCAGTATTCAAATATTTTTCAATTTAATGAATCATGGATATATAAAAAATCTCCTATGAGTAATGTTTCACTAAAGAATATTTTGCTTAGGCAGATAATTTATATTCTGATACGCAGGCACAGAACTTGAGATAACCAACCGAGCAATCTTATGTTCGCCTTACCTCTTTTATAATACTAAAGAGTAATTTCTGTAGGAATAAATAAAGTCCATTTATTATTCGGAGCAGCCAGACTGTACTGTAATCTAGTTAAGATTATCAGATTAATACTTATAATAATAAATAAAAATAATCTTTGAGTCCCATTGTCCAAAGCCAATGAGATTAGGTTCATATTCTATTTTGCTTTATTATGAAAAGACAGAATATAATATTTAACTCTGAAAACAAGTGTTGTTTTTTTTTCTCTAGCATCGTTTCAAGTGTATTTTTTGCCTAGTGAAGACTCTCACTTCAGCTGAGTCATGAGTTACCTACCATTGTTTTTAGACATTTTAAACTGCAAATACCAGCAAGAATTAATCAACCTCTATTTCTTTTGTTCTCAGATTATCTTCCTAAATCAGAGGCTTCTGATCTTTAAACTCCTTCGACTTAATTTATGAGCATAATAATGCAATGTGCACAACGAGTTGAGCACACTATGTCTTAGAAGATAATACAGAGTGATAAAAAATAAAATAAAATAAAGGGGAATTTGAGCAGGGGGGAAATAAAATCAAGAAGCTAGTATTAAAAGATTTTTGTATGATATATGTTTTCCTTTCTAGGTTAGTTTTGAGCTATTAATATATTTGTAAATTCTACTAGAATGGGCTTCCCTGGTGGCTCAGTGGTAAAGAATCCACCTGCCAATGCAGGAAACTTGGGTTCAGTCCCTGGGTCAGGAAGATCCCCTCAAGGAAATGGCAACTCACTCCCGAATTTTTGCCTGGGAAATCCCATGGACAGAGGAGCCTGATGGGCTACAGTCCATAGGGTCTCAAAAGTTGGACACAGCTTAGCAACTAAACAACAACAAATTTTACTAGGCTAGTAATTTGAAGAGGATTGGTGAAGGAAGGACATCTAGAAAGAAAGGAGGCCTATTAAACACTGGCAAGTTTTTGAATATTCTTAGGCATTTAACAGTTGAATATGCTGGCTGTTAGGAAAAGTACAGGACAGGCACAACACCCAGATTCCTGAGGATCTAGTTTTGAAACATATTTCTTTCTTCCCTCCGTAAACTCTTATTTTTTTCTCTCAGGGTCACTTTCCACAGATGGCATACATGGGGAAAGAAGAGAGGAGATGTTCTTAGTGTGTTACCTACTGCAAGTTACATATGCCTTTTTCCATGGTTCAGACTGCAGCTGACAACACAGTGTATTTTAAATCAATAGAGGGGGACCAGCCCTCTTCTTAACGCACATTATTTAACTCTTACTGTTTTCAACCATCTCATACTCCACCAACCATCTGCTCAGCCAGAGCTCCCAAGCTCTAGTAAACCTCAGAATCACGTGGAGAGCTTGTTAGACCTCACTCTTGCCCCTGTCCCTTGAATTCATATGCAAGGTGGGGACAAGGATTTGCTTCAGGAATAGCTCCTAAGCGATGTTGATGCTGCTGACTCTGCAAGCATAACTGTGGCACACCCCGTCATCAAGAGCACAGAGCAGCAAATGGACCAGACTTTGAGGCTTTTAGCTTCTACATTTTTCTCCTTATGAAGATTAATGTTAAGACTGGGCGAGAGGGGAAACTATGGCTTTAATGCTACCTTATCACTGTGATAACCATAGAGGAAAAATGCCATATTAGGGAAGCCTGGCCTGCTACAGTCCATGGGGTTGCAGAGTCAGACAAGACTTAGCGACTGAACAACAGGAGTACTATAAATGTGTCTGGTCTCTGATATATTCTATGTATAACCATTTTCTGCATAACCTAAGGTTGAAAATGTGGTAGCTACTAATAGCTCATTGTATTGATAAAAATAATAACAATTATCATTATTATCAGTACCTAATATTATTACTGGTATTATTATCAGTATCTAATATTTATTAAGACTCTAGTAAGGATCAAGGGCAGAATCAGTGTTTTCTCAAATATTATGTAATATAATGTCACTAAATAACACCACTGTAGAAATACAAGATCAGAGTTTTACTTTGGTCATATGATATGGTATGGGTCTCTGAAAAATGAAAGTGTTACTTGCTCAGTGGTGTCCGACTCTTCGTGACGCCCATGGACTCTAGCCCACCAGGCTCCTCTGTCCATGGAATTCTCCAGGCAAGAACACGGGGGCTGGGTAGTCATTCCTTTTCCAGGGGATCTTCCTGACCCAGGGACTAAAACCAGGCCTTCTTCATTACAGGCAGTCTCTTTATCTTCTGAGCCACCAGAGAAGCTCATGACTCTCACCATATATAAAATTGCTTACTAAACTTACAGAACTCTATTTAATTGTGTGTAGACATAGCCTTTTTGAAAAATAATTACACTCCCATCCCATTTTTTTAGGTCACCATTATCCTAATACAAAAACTAGACAAAGACTTTACCACAGAAAGATTATAGACCTTGTTCCTGAGCACAGACACAAAAACCCTTAACTATAAAACTTCTGGAAAACAATCATAGAAAAAAACCTCATAACTCAACACAACAAAGAGATACCACTACAAACCTAAAAAAGTAATTTAAAAAATCTAAAAGACTATACCAAGTGCTGGTAAGAAGGCAAAGCATAGACCCTTCATATATTTCTGAGGGAAATGCAAAAAAGTACAACCCCTTTGGAAAATAGTTTGATAGATATATCAGTTCAGTTCAGTCACTCAGTCGTGTCCAACTCTCCGCAACCCCATGAATCACAGCACGCCAGGACTCTCTGTCCATCACCAACTCCCGGAGTTCACTCAAACTCATGTCCACAGAGTCGGTGATGCCATCCAGCCATTTCGTTCTCTGTCGTCCCCTTCACCTCCCTCCCCCAACCTTTCCTAGCATGAGTCTTTTCCAGTGAGTCAACTCGTCGCATGAGGTGGCCAAAGTATTGCAGTTTCAGTTTTAGCATAATTTCACTCTTAGATATGTACTCAAGAGAAATGAAAATGAATTCTCACATAAAGACTGATTCAAGTATTTAGAACAGCTTTATTTATAATCACCAAGAACTCAGTTCAGTTCAGTCGCTCAGTCATGTCCAACTCTCCACGACCCCATGAATCACAGCACACCAGGCCTCCCTGTCCATCACCAACTCCCGGAGTACACTCAAACTCATGTCCACAGAGTCGGTGATGCCATCCAGCCATCTCATTCTCCGTCGTCCCCTTCTCCTCCCGCCCCCAACCTTTCCCAGCATCAGAGTCTTTTCCAGTGAGTCAACTCGTCGCATCAGGTGGCCAAAGTATTGCAGTTTCAGCTTTAGCATCAGTCCCTCCAATGAACATCCAGGATTGATCTCCTTTAGAATAGACTGGTTGAATCTCCTTGCAGTATAAGGGACTCTCAAGAGTCTTCTCCAACACCACAGTTCAAAAGCATCGATTCTTCGGCGATCAGCTTTCTTCACAGTCCAACTCTCACATCCATACATGACCATGGGAAAAACCATTGCCTTGACTAGACGGACCTTGGTTGGCAAAGTAATGTCTCTGCTTTTTAATATACTATCAAGGTTGGTCATAACTTTCCTTCCAAGGAGCAAGCGTCTTTTAATTTCATGGCTGCAATCAGCATCTGCAGTGATTTTGGAGCCAAAAAAAATAAAGTCTTACACTGTTTCCACTGTTTTTCCATCTATTTCCCATGAAGTGATGGGACCAGATGCCATGATCTTTGTTTTCTGAATGTTGAGCTTCAAGCCAACCCTTTCACTCTCCTCTTTCACTTTCATCAAGAGGCTTTTGAGTTCCTCTTCACTTTCTGCCATAAGGGTAGTGTCATCTGCATATCTGAGGTTATTGATATCTCTCCCAGCAATCTTGATTCCAGCTTGTGCTTCTTCCAGCCCAGCGTTCCTCATGATGTACTCTGCATATAAGTTAAATAAGCAAGGTGACAATATACAACCTTGACGTACACCTTTTCCTATTTGGAACCAGTCTGTTGTTCCATGTCCAGTTCTGACTGTTGCTTCCTGACCTGCATACAGGTTTCTCAAGAGGCAGGTCAGGTGGTCTGGTATTCCCATCTCTTTCAGAATGTTCCACAGTTTCTTGTGATCCGCACAGTCAAAGGCTTTGTCATAGTCAATGAAGCAGAAATAGATGTTTTTCTGAAACTCTCTTGCTTTCTCCATGATCCAGCGGATGTTGCCAATTTGATCTCTGGTGCCTCTGCCTTTTCTAAAACCTGCTTGAACATCTGGAAGTTCACGGTTTACATACTGCTGAAGCCTGGCTTGGAGAATTTTGAGCATGACTTTACTAGCGTGTGAGATGAGTGCACTGGGATCTGGTAAAATGCTCACCACCTGGATAAAGAAGGTACCCTGCAGCCATGCAATGGAATCTCACTCGGCGGTGAAACAGTCTACTGATACATGCAACATCCTGAATGAATCTAAAATATATTATGCTAGGTAAAAGGATCCAGACATGAGAGGTGACAAAAATATTCTGCTTCCATATATGTATTTTATTTAGATGACCTTTTGGAAAAGACAAAACTTGAGGCACAGAATTTAGATAAGTGGTTGCCATGGACTGGGAATGTGAACAAGTGATTGATTGTAAATGAGTATGCAAAAACTTATTAAGGCAATGGAAATATCTTATATTTTGTTTTTGGTGTGGTTATTACACAACTGTACAATTATTAACATCATTGATATATACATTTAAAATATGCACTAAATGAAACTTGTCACATTTTTTATTATTTTTTCTTTTGGGGGAAAAAGTTTGTATTAAGAAGTATTTTTGGGTGGGATAGGGTGGGAGGTGGGATGGATGCTCAAGAGTGAGGGGACATATGTATTCCTATGGCTGATCCATGTTGGGGCTTTCCTGGCTGATCCATATTGATGTATGGCAGAAACCAACACAATATTTTAATAATCTTTCAATTAAAAATAAATTTAAAGAAACAAAAATGTTTGGGGGCAGTCCAGATGTTAGGAGCTGGGAAAATTTCCCCATCTCTTCTGATCCTCTGAGATATCCACACTTCAGTTGTCAAGAGACTAGTCACGGTCAAATGATGCATTAACTTTAGTCACAAAAATCTAGTTGCAAATAATTTGTTATGGACTAAAATTTAACAACAAAGGATTAATTTTCCTCAACCTAGACTTAAGTATTTTTACATTACAGGGAGAAAGTGTTTTCTTTAGTAAGATTACATAACTGCACTGTTATTTTCCTTATGACTTTTCATCAGAGAAATCTAGAACAAAATGATCTCTTTGGGTATTGTATGTTTTCTAAAGCTCTAAAGAATAATCAGCACAGGGTGCTATCCTCCCATTTTGCTAACAGAGTCCACAGAACTTTACCCTCTCCTGGTTTGACTTTGTCACTGCTGACTTCTCAATCAAGATTGACGTCTTAATCAGGACTGGCTTGATCCATTCAGCCAGTTCCACAGTTCCACTGACTGTGATTTGCAAACTCACTTTTAGTTAATTTATTTTCCAATTGTATAAACAGCCAAGGCTCCCAGAGTCTAGCGCATGTAAGCAAGAAGGCCAGGAATTGTAATTTTTAAACTTTTCATTTTCTTTTTTGACCCCCTTACCTCATTCCTCCCACCCTGCAACCCCACCTCTGGAACTCACCAATCTGTTCTTTGTATCTGAGCTCCGTTTGTTTGTTTGCTGTTTAGATTCCACATATAAAAGAGACCATGGGGCATTTATCTGTCTCTGTCTGATATGTTTTACTTAGCATAATGTCCTAGAGGACCATCCATGTTGTTATAAGTGGGACGATTTTATTCTTTTTTAAGGCTAAATAATATTCCATTGTGTGTGTGTATCAAAATTTTCTTATGTTTTTCTTCTTTTAGAAGAAAAAAGCTTCTTCTTTTAGAAGAAGAAAGCTGCTCCACACCAGGCAGCTTAGGAGATCTCAGTTCCCTAACCAGAGATTAAACCTGGACCACAGAAGTGAAACCCTGGAATCCTAACCACTAGATTGCAAGGGAACTCTCAATATACATTAAAATTTCTTTATCCAATTACCCATCAATGGTCACTTAGGCTGTTTCTATGTCTTATCTTGAAAGAAGAGAGTGAAAAACTCACTTAAAATTCAATATTCAAAAAACTAAGATCATGGCATCCAGTCCCATCAGTTCAGTTCAATCACTCAGTCGAGTCCAACTCTTTGCAACCCACATGGACTGCAGCATGCCAGGCCTCCCTGTCTATCACCAACTCCCAGAGTTTACTCAAACTCATGCCCATTGAGTCACTGATGCCATCCAACCATCTCATTCTCTGTCATCCCCTTCTCTTCCTATCTTCAATCTTTCCCAGCATCAGGGTATTTTCCAATGAGTCAGTTCTTTACATCAGGTGGACAAAGTATTGGAGTTTCAGCTTCAACATCAGTCCTTCCAGTGAACACTCAGGACTGATATCCTTTAGGATGGATTGGTTGGATCTCCTTGTTGTCCAAGGGACTCTCACGAGTCTTCTCCAACACCACATTTCAAAAGTATCGATTCTTCGGCGATCAGCTTTCTTCACAGTCCAACTCTCACATCCATACATGACTACTGGAAAAACCATAGCCTTGACTAGATGGACTTTTGCTGGAAAAGTAATGTCTCTGCTTTTTAATATGCTATCTAGGTTGGTCATAACTTTCCTTCCAAGGAGTAAGCGTCTTTTAATTTCATGGCTGCAATCACCATCTGCAGTGATTTTGGAGCCCCAGAAAATAAAGTCTGACACTGTTGCCACTGTTTCCCCATCTATTTCCCATGAAGTGATGGGACCAGATGCCATGATCTTCGTTTTCTGAATGTTGAGGTTCAAGCCAACCTTTTCACTCTCCTCTTTCACTTTCATCAAGAGGCTTTTTAGTTCTTCTTCACTCTCTACCATAAGGGTGGTGTCATCTGCATGTCTGACGTTATTGATATTTCTCCCGGCAATCTTGATTTCAGCTTGTGCTTCTTTCAGCCCAGCATTTCTCATTCTGTACTCTGCATATAAGTTAAATAAGCAGGTGACAATATACATCCTTGACGTACTCCTTTTCCTATTTGGAACCAGTCTGTTGTTCCCTGTCCAGTTCTAACTGTTGCTTTAAAACTTATTCTGTTTTTCCTATATGAACAGTACCACTGGATAATTCAAAGGTAGATGAGAGGAATTTTTTCTTAACAGAACTCTACAGCTGATAAATCAAGAGGAAATGATAGAATTAAAGTATCACTACTTAGAAATAGGTTATGGATCCAGAGATTAATCATCAATGACTGTTAAGATCACAAAGAAAGTTAGACAATCAGACATTATGTGTTCTAAAGGAAGAAAGAAAACATATATTAAAAATAAACACACATACACAATCAGAAGATGATTGAAATGCTTTAGCCATGACAAGAAACAGAGGAATATGTAAAGCACAGTATAGAACAGCAATCATCACTATCCAGTTTGTGGGAAATAATTTTCAGGCAAAGGTATTCCATTTCTTTGACAAATTAGTCATAATGGAGAAAAGGGAGTGAGAATGGTCTATAGACTGAGAAAGCCTTAAGAAGCATATCAACCATGTTCAATGTGAAGAGCTTATCTGGTTCATGCTTCAAACTATAAGTGAAATATGACATCTGTGAGAGAATAATATAAACACTTAGCTACTACTAAGTATTCTTAATAATGTCTGACAATTATACTGAATTCATGATTATAAGAAGAGTCTTTATCTTATAAAGATGCATACAAAAATATATAAGAAGTGATGGAAAGAGTTAAGAGCTGGGACTACAGATAAAATAGGCTTGGTCATCAGTCTGTAATTATTGAATCTGGACAATGGGTACAATGGAGGTTCATTAAACTTTTGATTAAACTTATAAGTTAATTAAACTTAAGTTTTTTAAGTGCTTATAATTTTCCATAATAAAAAATTAAGGAGATACAGAAAAAAAATAAATACAGAACACAAAAATAAAATGTTTTATGAGCTTATTTTAGCTTGCTCTGACAATCATATCACAATTTCAAACCTTAATACAGTCAGTACTTCAAGGTATGAAGAGGCTTGACCTTTATTATTTTCTCCTTTAAGATATACATTTCATTTGCCCTTTCTAATCTTGTAACTAATGAGCTCTTCAGTTATACTTCTCACTCAATATTTTAAAACCAGAGTTCCTTTCAAGATGACCCTTCAAAATGCCCTTTATCATCATCAGTGTTTCTCAGCCTTACACTAGCACTTCTAGTATCTAGAATTAAACAGTCTTATACAAATGTTTGCAAAAATGTCTTATACAATTGATTGTAAAAATGTAAAAAATGGCTGGAAAGTTAACTCTGTTTATCACAACTCTTCAAATTCCTTTATAAATTATTCCAAATGAGGTCCTCTTATTATGGTAGCATGTTCTACACTTTTGGCTCTGCTCACTGAAAGCAATACTAGTTTCTATGAATGAAGAGTCTACTGTACTTTCTTTTGTCCTTTCCTTAGTCAATAGCATTACCATGAGAATACATATTGTTTTCCTCTCCTTTATTCAGAAAGTATTCAGGACCTACTAAGGGTTGTGAGGAAAGACAAGTAAGTTAATAATAATTCAGTCTGAAGTATATGTAAATTTATTAGTCCTAAAGGTTCACTGGAAGGACTGATGCTAAAGCTGAAACTCCAATACTTTGGCCACCTCATGCAAAGAGTTGACTCACTGGAAAAGACGCTGATGCTGGGAGGGATTGGGGGCAGGAAGAGAAGGGGACAACAGAGAATGAGATGGCTGGATGGCATCACCAACTCGATGGACATGAATTTGAGTGAACTCTGGGAGTTGCTGATGGACAGGGAGGCCTGGCATGCTGTGATTCATGGAGTTGCAAAGAGTTGGACACGACTGAGCGGCTGAACTGAACTGAACTGAACTGAAAGGTTCTGGATGAGGCTGAAAGGAGAAAGTGAAAAAGCTGGCTTAAAACTCAACATTCAAAAAACTAAGATCATGGCATCCGGTCCCATCATGTCATGGCAAATAGATGGGGGAAAAGTGAAAACATTGACAGATTTTATTTTCTTGGGCTCTGAAATTACTGCGGATGGTGACTGCAGTCACAAAATTACAAGACACTTGATCTTTGGAAGGAAAGTTATGACAAACCTAAACAGCATATTAAAAAGCAGAGACATCACTTTGCCACCAAAGGTCCATATAGTCAAAGCAATGGTTTTCCCATGGTCATATATGGATGTGAGAGTTGAACCATAAAGAAACCTAAATATCGAAAAATTGATGCTTTTGAACTGTGGTGTTGGGGAAGACTCTTGAGAGTCCTTTGGACAGCAAGAGATCAAACCAGTCAATCCTAAAGGAAATCAACCCTGAATATTCATTGGAAGGACTGATGCTGAAGCTGAAGCTCCAATACTTTGGCCACCTGATGCAAAGAACTGACTTATTATAAAAGACCCTGATGCTGAGAAAGATTGGGAGCTGGAGGAGAAGGGGGCAACAGAGGACGAGATGGTTGGATGGCATCACTGACTCAATGGACGTGAATTTGAGCAAAGTCGGGGATATAGTGAAGGTCAGGGAAGCCTGGTGTGCTGCAGTTCATGGGGTCACAAAGAGTCAGATGTGACCAAAGAACTGAATAACAAAGGTTCTGGACAACTTTTGGAAGAAAACCAGTCTTCCTTAGAGCTTTAAAATTAAATTATTTCAGTTGGTGAAGATGAAGCAGAACAACTTTCAAAATGAAACAGTACTAGATTTAAAAGTGGAAATCAATAAAATGTATGAGTTAACTCTCGTTGCGCAAAAGTGTTGGATAAGGCTTACTGGAATGAAATCGAATGGAAAAAGTCTTCACTGCATTGGATCCATTGGATTGATTGTATTGACTGGGTTGCTGGAGTTGAATTGATTGTGTTTAATTAAAAAAGAGAGGAGCCCTTTCTAGGTTGCCATTTCCTTCTCCAGGGGATCTTCCTGACCCAGGGATCAAACCCTGGTCTCCTGCACTTCAGCCAGATTCTTTACTGACAGAGCTACCAGGAAGGTCTTAATTAAAAAAGAGAATAGCCATTTCTGGGAAATAATAACAGGATAGGTAGATATGAGAACAAGGAGCTTGAGTCTGATTGGTTAGATCATTGGTAAGAGCTGTGCTTTCTTGAACTATGATTCACACAATTAAAACTCTGATTCAAATTTAAATTAAGCAAATAGTTATTGAACACATTCTAGCATACACTATTAACTTTATAACTCTGACTAAGAAAAATTATTTTGAGATAATTTTTGTGAAAAGTTATCTCAAAATTATATCAAAAATATCTTACTTTTTAGGATGAACTTGAAGAGGAATAGATTGAAGTGACAGAGTTCAACAACAATGTCATCGAGTCCCTCTGAGATAAGAAAGATGGGATCAAGCAGTGAAAAGCAGACTGCCAGGATTTCAGTAACTTGACTCCCTAGGTTGAGAACCAAGTACAGCTAAATTTATATCAAATTCTGTTGGACTTCTCAGGTTTCACAGTGGTAAAGAATACACCTGCCAATGCAGGAGACTCAAGTTCAATCTCTGGGTCAGGAAGATTCCCTACAGTAGGGAATGGCAACTCATTCAAAATTCTCATCTGGAAAATTCCATAGGCAGAGGAGCCTGGCAGGCTACAGTCCATGGAGTCACAAAGAGTCAGACATGACTAAGCGACTGAGCATGTACCGAGGAATTATAGTAAATGTCTAATGCATTAATACTAAAGTAATCTTGTGTCAGTTTGCTTGGTAAATATTTTATACTTCACCCTTTATCATGAGCTATCAATAGTATAAAATAAAATAAATCACCCATGTTTTCCCTTACTGGTCAACAAGTAATATTATTCAGTAGAGAACATTTTTCAACAGTGTAGTGAGTTCCCAAATGGATCTTATCCCAGAATGCCTAGACCGTTGATCTTCCTGCTTCAGACTCCATTCCTGTTTGCATCCATTAATTTACAAAGGGTACTGAAGCCTTCAAAGAAAAGAACTCAACATACTTTGCATTTGTAGTTAAAGTATAAAGAAGAAGGAAGATCTAAGAGTCCTAACAAGGAGTACTCTAAAGTTCCTCGGAGACGATTCATTTTGGAAGAAAAAGGCCTTAGGCATAGCAAGTTGGACTGAAGCCTGTCTGAAGACATTTGCAGTGTAGCCTGGTAGTTGTTACTGACCTTAACTCAAAACCAGCCATCCTGGGGTATATGTATTAGGAAAATCAGCACACAGGACTAAAAGAGTGTTTGGCTAAGTTCCGCAATACTGTGGTGTCCAGCATCTCTCCTTAGAATCAGTGGTGGGGACTGACTTCCTCAACTTTAAAATACTGGTTAAGGCAGGCACCCCTGTGGAAGAAAGAGAAAACAGCAACCAAAGGAGGCATCAAGCACTAATCCAGGGTTAAGGGACAACAAAGCCAACAGCGGTTTCAGGGAGCCTCAAGTATTTGCCAGATAATCTTGGAGAATCTCCTAAAGTTAAAAGTTAGGGAAGGAAACCTCCAATAGAAATCTGAGGGTGTATAGTTACACATACCAACATTAAGGACTGTCAAACAGCAAGGTTGATTGACACAGAGCTGTCAATAAAGGGAACACCTGGTAAATAAATTGCAGATGTACCATAGAATCCTTCATCTCTGAGGGAAGACAAAGCCCTGGGCAGCAAAACCACTGTTCTCTACCCCAGCAGGAGACAAACACCTTCCTCTCTGGTTGCTCCAGGACAAAGCACTGCTTGCAGCCAAGGAGGTGCTCTATCACCTGGCCAGTTGACAGTCCCAGAGGGTGGCCACATGAAGCTGCTGGAGGTGTGTTCTAGGAACCAGGATGGAAACCTGAACCAAGGCATGGAGCAGTTAAAAGATAAGATGGAGATTGAGGACGCGGAACAGGACCTAAGTCTGGTAAGCTCAGGTCCATGCAAATCGTAGGTATCTCTTTTTAACTGGATAGGTTAATGCTCTGTGTGCTGATGTAACCTTTATGAGTGATATCCAAGACAGTGGCAGGGTGACTACCCAACCATGTGTGCATGTTCTATAAGTGAGAGCATCATCAACACTTCTGAATGCTGAATATGAAAAATTCTGTTGCATTCACAATCTGTTCACATTATCCTAAGAAATTTCCATATTTCACTTGCTAATAAAAGAGAGTTCTAACTTTGTTTAAAAATAATTCCAAATCTTGTGCATTCTTGCATAGTTGTGAAAAAAATTTTTATCACTGTCTGTTGGAACAGTCTAGATGATGGGGGAAATTTTAATTACTTTACTCAACACATATTTACTGAACATCTATTATACTCCAAGCACTGATCTGGATGCTGGGAATTCAGTAGTGAAGAAAAGAAACTAAAGATTATGTCTTCTTGGGATAGGTCAGTAATGAACAAGTATGGTCTGTATGTTTTGGATAATAAGTAAGTAAGTAAGTAAAATCGCTCAGTCCTGTCCGACTCTTTGCGACCCCCTGGACGGTAGCCTACCAGGCTCCTCTGTCCATGGAATTTCCCAGGCAAGAGCACTGGAGTGGATTGCCATTTCCTTCATATATATAATGAATACTGCTAAATGAGAAAAACAAACCAGGGAAGTTGATGGGGTTTCCACTTTAAAGTAGGATTACCGGGAAAGGCCTTACTAATCCAAACCTGGGTCCAGATCTAATCAAAAATGTCAGGCCCTCTTCAAATGTTAAAAGCTTATTTATTTTAAAAAGTTATTTTCACATAAACAAGCTCAAGTCTTTAATTTTGAGGAAAGATTTTATTAGAAAATGTTATACCAGTGCTGTGTTTAATATCGTTCCTAAATCTTTGGTTGTTCTTATAATAATATCATATAAGGAAACTCAAAAGACATACTGACAAACATCCTCTAAGACTGAGTTTCCACAGTGAAGTAGAGAACACAGGTATCACCTGGATATTTCTAACTGCTGTCATTCTTTGATTATAAAGATGCTTGTTTTATTTTTTTTGCTTTTTTAAAAGATGTTTTTATGAGGTGGACCACTTTTAAAGTCTTTATTGAATTTGTTACAATATTGCTTCTGTTTTATGTGTTGGGTTTTTGGCCACTAGGCATGTGAGATCTTGGCTCCCTGATGGGACTGGAACATGCACCCCCTGCATTGGAAGGCAAAGTCCTAACCACTGGACTGCCAGGGAAGTCCCTAAAGAAGCTTATTTTTATAAGACTGCCATGATTTATGTTTTTTTTTAATTGAAGGATAATTGCTTTACAATATTGTATTGGTGTCTGCCATATATGAACATGAATTGGCTGTAAGTGTATGCATGTCCCCTCCCTCCTGAACCTTCTTCCCACCTTCCACTCCATCTCACCCCTCTAGATTGTTATGGAGCAATAGATTTGAGCTCCCTGCATCATATGGCAAATTTCCACAGGCTATCCAATTTTACATATGGTAATGTATATATTTCACTGCTACTCTCTCAATTTAAAAAAGTGATTTTCATTTGTTTTGTAGCCTGGATGTCTCTGCTGTTCTCCCTGGAGTCAGAAAAGACTGAGGTCACAGAATCATATAATACAGCTCTTTTCTCTCCTAAACTGCCCACTCCTTAAGGGCAGATGTTTTGTCTTATTTGTCTTTATATTCTCACACCTGGCCACCTCTTACATGTGGGAGCCATTAATCAGAATTTGTCTATGAATTAACTATTTTAAATATTCTCCCCTTCTTCTAAAAGTAATACATGTTCATTATAGGCCTCCACAGAAAAACAAAGAAGGAAAATTGCCTATTAGTGACATTCAGCAGAGGAAGGCCCAGGACACCAGCTGTAGGTCAAATGCCAGGTGGAATCCCTCTGGAGCAGAGCAAGCACTGATCTTATCTCCCATTCCAGCCTCCAGAAAAGAAAACTCAGCCAAAGAAAAGAAGAAAGAGAAGTCCGTTCCATTGCCTGCCCCTCCTGTTTATGCCTCAAGGTTCCCTTTAGCCTGCTCTCTGTGGACACAGCTCTATGCAGCCATCCACCCATTGTTGCAGACCAACCCCATCTTTGCAGGTCTCCTTTCCAAGCTGCAGCTGATCCAGTGAGACCAAAGTGCCCCTTCCTGGGACTTCTCTGGTGGCCCAGTGGCCAGGACTCCATGCTCCCAGTACAGGGGGCACAGGTTCAATCCCTGACTAGGGAACTAGATCCCAAGTGCCATAACTAAGAGTTTGCATGCTGCCACAGCTAAAAGATTCTGCCTGCTGCAATGAAGATCAAATATTCTATGTGCCACAGTTAAGACCCTCTGCATCAAATAAGTTATTTCTTAAATACTATGTTTAAAACACACACACACCCCAAAAAAACAAAGTACCCCCTTTGTCCAAGTCCACAAGTTAAGCCCCCAAAGCCCTCCCTCCATTCCTTCCTCCCTGGGCACGTCACTAAATATAAAATTGTTCCTGTCTTCTATCTACTCACAGTACTCATCACACACAGACAACCCTGCACTTGCTCTCCCCTGGCCCAGCTTCCTGACCATCTCTTCCCATTCAGACTTTGCTTAGACGAGGAACAGCATGGTAGTAGGCACACTCTTCTATATCTTCTACCTTGATTGAGTGTTGTCTGGCTTCCTGAAACCTGAATCTCCCCTGAGGACAAGGCTCTCAACATATAGCCAATCATGCTAATCATACCATGTACCACAGAGACTAGAAAAGGAGTCTCACCTATTTAATTCTCCAATGTCACTTTCAAACAATTACACTGTTCCACTCCCCATATATCCATCTCTTTATTGCTGTTGCCCAATATTCACAGGTCTCTCAACCATTTATGAAAAATTGGATTACTAGACTCATAGTCTTCCTTTCCAATCCAAGGCTGCCACTATCCTGACTGAATCCAATGTTCAGTATGAGGGGAATTCAGGCAGTATTCCAGCCTCTCATCTCCTTGACCATGTTATCTTTAATGACCCTCAATTCTACTCCATTGGTTTCACTACTTTCCATATTCCCACAGATATGCTATTGAAATGTATTACAACTAGAAAATAAAACTGTGAATTCAGACGTCCCAGTCATTTACCCAGTCACCTATCCTTCCAGTGAGCTTGCCAATGACTCTTATAATTGATCTACACCGTAACTAGAACCAGTCCAGAATTTCAACATTCTCTTTCAATATCTGTAACTCTTTTGTCTCATGTTCCTTTCATCCCTCCCATCTGGCAAAACCTCAGCCTAGAACTAATCCATCCTTCCCTAATCCTGTACCCAATGAAGCACAAATACTGGACTGACCAAGAAATATTTACAGGAGACAGATGAGGCAAGTTTGTAGAGTACAGGTATCCATAGGACAGTGGCATTACAGGAGAGAATGGGGAATAAATAAGCTTCAAAGCTTTTCCTAATGAATTTATTGGCTAAGAAATAAAAAAATAAAAAAAAGGACTCATTCAGTCCCTCCACATTCATTATGGCATTTGAATAATTGTAACTAATACCAGCTAAAATTTCACTTTGCTCCATCCAAAACAGCTGATTAGGACATTTTCAAAAGTGATTAGCCTGATTAAAGTTGAAGGCCAAAAAATTCTTTTCAGATAATTGTAAAACCACTTTATGAGTAAAAACTGCTAAACATGAATAAGATAATTACCAAAAATACTTTTATTCAATTTTAAAGACATAACCTACTTCCCCCTTTCCTGCCCCCATCAGCAATTCATTAGAGACACTTAAAAATAATAAAACTGCATTTTTAAAATTAATGTTTTAAATTGTCACTAGAACAGATAACACTTTCTCCCAATTAGGATAATGTAGCCTTGTTTTACTGCATTTAGAAAGAGTTTTAGAGATTCCACACTTCATTTTTTTTCTTTTATGCAGGCTTGTTGTTGTTCTGTCCCTAAGTCCTGTCCAACTCTTTGCGACCCCATGGACTGCAACACGCCAGGCTTTCCTGTCCTTCACTATCTCCCAGAGTCTGCTCAAACACATGTTCATTGAGTTGGTGCCATCCAATCATCTCATTCTCTGTCGTCCCCTTCTCTTTTCCTCAGTCTTTCCCAATATCAGGGTCTTTTCCATTGAGTCTGCTCTTCATATCAGGTGGCCAAAGTATTGTAGGTTCAGCTTCAGCGTCTGTCCTTCCAATGAATATTTAGGGTTGATTTTCTTTAGGATTAATTGGTTTGATCTCTTTGCTGTCCAAGGGACTCTCAAGAGTCCAGCACCACAATTCAAAAGCATCAATTCTTTAGCACTAAGCCTTCATTATAGTCCAACTCTCACACCTGTATGTGACTACTGGAAAAACCATAGCTTTGACTATATAGACCTTTGTCAGCAAAGTGATGTCTCTGCTTTTTAATATGCTCTCTAGGTTTGTCATAGCTTTCCTTTCAAGGAGCAAGCATCTTTTAATTTTGTGGCTGCAGTCACCATCTGCAGTGATTTTGGAGCCGAAGAGTGTCAACCACAATGAATTTAGATTTTCAAAGTTGTGGAGAAGACTACTCAGTTGAGTAAGCTTAAACATTAGAAAATATGTTAAAAAAAATTCTTCAGTTTCATTGTTTTTAAGTGAAATTGTAATTCTAAAGTGAGGAAGCTGAAATTTGTTTTTACCAAGATGTAGAATAATGTCTTATCAACAAGATATTTGCAACCACTGTTGTATGAAATCTTATCTGAAATACCCTGTTGGAAAAACCTCTAGCTTTTCCAGTTTCTGAGCCTCTCAAAAAAAGCCATCCACAGTACTTTTAATGTAATCAAAAACAGTATTCTTGATTTTATTCTCCAGCCTTGACTACTAAAGAAAATTGACTATTTCTACAAAAAAAAAGAAGAAGAAGAAGAAATCCCTTTCAAAGGATATAACTTAACATTATTAAAAATATTCAACAGTACACTCTGAGGAATATTTCTAACAGATGCTTCAGTTGTATTTTGAGCAATAAGAGTATCATTTAAATAAATATGTGTCATGTCAGTGAAGCTGCCTAAGGAAGTAATACCCAGCTAGAGGTCGAATTTCTAATGTATTTATTAAAAGGTGATATTGCTGGATAGTCACATTTTTTATTTAGTCAACAAATACTTACTGAGAAGCTATTTTATGCCAGCACTGTGTGAGGTGCTAGGTATACAGTGGTAAAATGAGATAGTTTCTACCCTCCTGGAGCTTACAGTATAGTGGGGCAAACAGAGATAGGTCAGTAAGTAAAAAAAAAATATAGAATATAAAAGGTATGTGCCACAAAGCGAAGGAACAGAATGAAAGGGTAGAAGACCTCAGTGAAGCTGTCTCAAGGCAAATTGGTCAAGGAGGTCTTCTTAAAGGGGATTCCATGTGAGCTGAGATCTAAAGGCTAAGATGGAACCAGTTATTTGGTGAAAGGGAAGCTTAGTCCAGCCTGAGTAAAGACCCAAATGAAGGAAAGACTGGTTGATTTCAAGGAACTGAGAAATCATGACTGTGGCTACAGTGTAGACAGACAGGAGGACAGAGGAGAGAGATGGGTCAGTGAGGCAGGGGTGACCAGACTATGCAGAGAGGACCTGGTGAAACCTGGTTTAGAAGTCACTGCCATGGTGATGCAGGCTAATTAAAAACAAGGACATAGGCAAAACACTCTCCAACATAAGTCACAGCAGGATCCTCTATGACACATCTCCCAGAATATTGGAAATAAAAGCAAAAATAAACAAATGGGACCTAATTAAACTTAAAAGCTTTCACACAACAAAGGAAACTATAAGCAAGGTGGAAAGGCAGGCTTCAGAATGGGAGAAAATAATAGCAAATGAAGAAACTGACAAAAAATTAATCTCAAAAATATACAAGCAACTCCTGCAGCTCAATTCCAGAAAAATAAACGACCCAATCAAAAAATGGGCCAAAGAACTAAACAGACATTTCTCCAAAGAAGACATACAGATGGCTAACAAACACATGAAAAGATGCTCAACATCACTCATTATCAGAGAAATGCAAATCAAAACCATGATGAGGTGCCATTTCACGCCAGTCAGAATGGCTGCTATCCAAAAGTGTACAAACAATAAATGCTGGAGAGGGTGTGGAGAAAAGGGAACCCTCTTACACTGTTGGTGGGAATGCAAGCTAGTACAGACACTACGGAGAACAGTGTGGAGATTCCTTAGAAAACTGGAAATAGAACTGCCATATGACCCAGCAATCGCACTCCTGGGCATACACACCAAGGAAACCAGAATTGAAAGAGACACGTGTACACGAATGTTCACTGAAGCACTGTTTATAATAGCCAGGACATGGAACAACCTAGATGTCCATCAGCAGAAGAATGGATAAGAAAGCTATGGTACATATACACAACGGAGTATTACTCAGTCATTTAAAAGAATACATTTGAATCAGTTCTAATGAGGTGGATGAAACTGGAGCCTATTATACAGAGTGAAGTAAGCCAGAAAGTAAAACACCAATACAGTATACTAACGCATGTATATGGAATTTAGAAAGATGGTAATGATAACCCTATATGTGAGACTGAAAAAGAGACACAGATGTATAGAACAGTCTTTTGGACTCTGTGGGAGAGGGCGAGGGTGGGATGATCTGAGAGAATAGCACTGAAACATGTGTATTATCATATGTGAAACAGATCACCAGTCTAGGTTCGATGCATGAGACAGGTGCTCAGAGCTGGTGCACTGGGGTTACCCAGAGGGATGGGATGGGAAGGGAGGTGGGAGGGGGGTTAAGATGGGGAACACATGTAAACCCATGGCTGATTCATATCAATGTATGGCAGAAAACCACTACAATATTGTAAAGTAATAAGCCTCCAACTAAAATAAATAAATTTTAAAAAATAAAAACAAGGACTATAAAATGGTCTGTGCATATTGATTAAAGATATGTAAAATGCTGTGCAGTGATAGAGATCACAGAAATACTGAAAACATTTGTGTTTGAAGATGAAATTTTGTAGTATTTTATTTTGGAATTGGTTAACCAAATAATAATATGATTACGTTTATTAAAGCAATGGTTTGCTGTAATGTACTTGAAAAGCTCTTTCTCTTAACTAGAGATTCACTTTACAATCTTGGCTGCACTGATTGCTAGCTGTACTAAATCCTGTTGGCATTTCACTTAGGTTCTATCAATCCCTCATACCAGCACTGGGCGTCAAGCTCCCTGCCTCTACATACTTTGCTGCTAACTGCTCATTACGGAAACCTTAGGATTGCCCCTGGACTTTGGAGCTACCTACAGATGAGAGCTGGAGGTACCCAGGAGTATGTTGTCCTTCACACTCATGCTGAGTATAAACACCTAATTATTTCCCCTGGAAAGGCAACTCTGTGACGTGCAATGTGTACTTCAGGGCCTCAGGGGCATTAGGCTGAGACCAAGACTTTACTGGAAAGCAAACCTTTGCTTGGCTTCTTCCCCTAGTTCCTTCCTGAATTCTCTTGGGGATATTCCAGTGCACCAACTGAACTCAAATCTCAGTTCAAATTCTTTTAAGGAATAACTAGATATAACCATTTCTTAATTTATATATACAAACTTTTACTTATTCACCTACACATTCTTTCGCCTATCTAATTGAGCCCTTGACAGGTAGTGTGCATGATACAGGGGAGTTAGTGTATCATGAAAAAATATGTTAGTCTACCCATACATCTAAGGATAACACATCCCAAGTTAATAAAGTTAAATATTTTATTAATCAAATAATTTATTTTTATATAATTAATCAAATTAGTTGAATAAAGTTATTTGTACTTGATTAGAGCTTCCCTAGGAGAAGGAAATGGCAACCCACTCCAGTATTCTTGCTTGGAGAATCCTGTGGACAGAGGAGCCTGGAAAGCTGCTGTTCATAGCGTGGCACAGAGTTGAACATGACTGAAGCAACTTAGCACGCATGCATGCAATGGAGAAGGAAATGGCAATCCACTCCAGTATTCTTGCCTGGAGAATCCTAGGGACAGAGGAGCCTGGTGGGCTGCCCTCTATGAGGTCGCACAGAGTCGGGCACGACTAAAGAGACTTAGCACCAGTGGCAGCATAGCTTCCCTGGTGACTCAGATGGTCAAGAATCTGCCTGCAATGTGGGAGACCTGGGTTCGATCCCTGGGTTGGGAAGACCCCCTGGAGAAGGGCATGGCAACCCAGTCCAGTATTCTTGCCTGGAGAATCCCATGGACAGGGGAACCTGACAGGCTACAGTCCACAGGGTCACAAAGAGTCAGACACGACTGAGTGACTAAGTATACATATATTTAATCAACTAACCAAATGAAGAAGGTACAACTAAAGATGTAATATTTCCAGAAATGTCCATACTCTAAATCGTTCCTGAAATAGATATATCTTGAACTAAAGCAAAATATATGTGGCATATTTAAAGCCTTTACAGATATAAAATCACTACATAAGTTTAAAATAAAAATGGACCATGTGTGAGCATATATTACTCATAATTATCATGTTTTTTACAAGTAGCTACACTTAAAAGTACATTTATTACATTTGTCTCTGTACATGGTTTGCAGAATACATTTCCCCATGTTACTTCTAGGTTAACTAGAGCTGTTATGTGAGCTGTTTCACCAGTGATGTGCCCGAACTAGTACACATTTTCTTTGAAAAAATACTAAATGTGCAGGTAAGGGCAGCATTGTTATTTGATAAAGCAAGTAAGCAAACATATCCCAACAGAAATAGGAAGAAAGTTGCTTTCACTCTTTGCTCAGTCCTAGCACAGTACTGCATGACCTTCTCATGAGAAAATAATTTCTTCTTCTGGCCCACGTCACCCTGACATGTTTGTCCTTCTGCTTCTACCACCCCACCTTCAACACAATCACTTCTTGTTCAGTATCTGTCTTTCCCATCCAAGACTGCAGGAATACTTCACTTGAGCCCCTCAAATTCCAGTAATAGCCCCCCTTGACCAATGCACTTTTGGAAAGGAATTCATTAAGAGACCTAATTTACCTGTGTCTTCCCTGGAGAGGATGGGCCACACATGATCCTTCTATTCTGAGATGAAGAGCCTAAAGTGCACAGCAGCAGCTGACAAGAATCCTGACAGGTGAGGATCACAGTGGTAGGTAATCTTTCTACTGCTAACTGCACACAGTTCACTGTCATTAACTACATTTTTAATTAATTATATAATTTTAAAATATAAGTGTTTTATGCAGCTTTTCCTTGTGACTATGTATTAAATGAGTGGGAGTCTCTTTCTCGTGGGTTATGTGTTGTATTTTAAAGTTAGGAAAATGAGACATGTGAACTCAAATAAATACATGGGCATCTTTCTGATAAAGTAGTCTCTGATTTTCCCAAACTGTTGGGAAATTCTCATTTTCTGAATGATCAAAGGAATATATTTTGGTATGCAACCTGGTCAGTCCCCTACAATATTTACCTCTGTAGTTGTTTATGTTGCAGTGGGGTTTCTTGGGTGGTACAGTGGTAAAGAATCCATCTGCCAATGCAGGAGATGTAGGTTCAACCCCAGGGTCAGGAAGATCCCTTAGAGAAGGAAATGGCAACCCACTCCAGTATTTTTTCCTAGAAAATTCCATGGACAGAGGAGCCTGACAGGCTACAGTCCACGCAGTCAAAAAGAGCTGGACATGACTGAGCAACTGAGCACACACACACACACTGTTTCAATATAGGGAAAAATCTTCTTCCTCACTAACTTCATAGGGCCTAAAAGCACAGCATCATAAACATAATAGGCACCAGAAAAGTCTGCTGGAGATATAAAAGGGATGGATTTTTTTTATCAAAACAAAATGTTCTTTGCTCACTAGAATTTGATCTGGGTCTTATTTTTAAAGTTGGGTTGTGTGCTCAGTTGTGTCTGACTCTTTGCAATCCCATAGTCTGTAGCCTGCCAGGCTCCGCTGTCCATGGACTTTTCCAGACAAGAATACTGGAGTGGGTGGCCAGTTCCTCCTCTAGAGGATCTTCCTGACCCAGGGATCAAACTCAGGTCTCCTGCACTGGCAGGTGGATTCTTTACCACTGCACTACCAGGGAAGTCCCAAAAGTTGGGTTAGTTTAGGACAAATAAGTGGAGATCTGTTGCTCTTCTATGTACTTGGAACTGAGACAATGACAGAGGTGAGTCTCATATTTGGGAATTTTGGGATTTTATTCCACCATTTGTAGCACAGATGCAGCCACTCAAGTTCATCATACTCCTTTGAGATGTACTTAATATTAGTTCAAATTGTTGCAAGTTTGATACCCTCCTTGGAGACAACCACAAATTTCTAGGTACTTGGACTCTGATGATTACCCCTGGATTTCCTTTCCTAACTGAATTTCTATTCTCTACTCTAGGTATTAAAGCATTTACTTTATTTCTATATGGACATCAGTCTAAATGTGGAAAGTAATTATTACCCCTTGATTCCCACCCAAAGCAATTCTATATAAAACATAATTGTATGTAGTAGCAGAACTATTATTGAAGGTCTGTAAACCTCAGAGAAGTTAGACATTACATCACTCAATAAACAACTTAAAAGAGCCTTTTAGATAGACACTCCTGTTTTTTCTTATATTTAATAAATATAAAAATATGTCATGCTCTTATAAAAGGTTCATACCATGCAGAAAGATATATGGTAACTAAAATTCATATCACACATTTCATACTTTCTTGCTTATCTTTCCCAAAAGGTGTCATGAATATTGTGGCACATTCTATTCATTGCCAACCCAAAAGCCATGCCCTCCCTCTACAAAACATCTTTGGCTCAGGGCAACTCTACTCTCAACTCCAGGGTGCAATCATGATTCATCTCAGCTACTCATGTCAACTGCCTTTTTCTGTGTTAGATATTCATTTCCTGGACATCCTTTACAGTGAGTAGTGAACTATCTGACATCAATCAGAGCAATGAATCAGTCATGGTGTGTAATAGCGTGCTGTGCAGGGCATAGGACTGGCCTCCAACACAGGAAAATGCATGTGCCTAATTAGTGAAGATACACACACACATTCACACAAAGACTCGTTCACATTTATATACGCTTACACTCACACTTGTTCTCAATCTCTTTCTCACCCTCTCAGGGTCACAACGTATCAAACCCTTCCTTCCACACTCTCTCTCTGCTTCTCTCTCTCCCCTTCCATATTCTCTGCTGTGTCCACGCTTTATCTGTCACACATACTCTTTGTTGAACACTCACCTACACTTTCTCCCTTTTGCACTCTTTCTTACACACCCTTTCTCTGCATGCACCCTCTTCCTCTCACACTCTCACACTCTACAAACATATTTTCGCAGTCTCACGCCCACTCTCATACAATTATCACTCTATCTCAGGTACTGTTTTACACACCCAACTCTCATATACAATCTTTTTCTGTCTTGTACTTCTCACATATACACAGGTGCTACATATTGTGGTCGGTTTTCCTACTTATACATAAATGTTTTGTGAAATAGTTAAACAGGAAAAAGGAAGTCACGTGAGAAACATGTCTGGAAGTGGATTTGACCAGGTTTAAATGACACTCTGATTCTAAAACATACATAAACTCAGTTCAGTTCAGTTCAGTCGCTCAGTTGTGTCTGACTCTTTGCGACCCCATGAATCTCATAAACTACATTCTGATTTTAAAACATAGCCAGCAGTTAAGTGATACTGAGTGTTACAGAAATTTTCTGGATGGAATATAATCTCCAATCTCTCATACAATTATGAAATAGAGACTAAAAAAAAATCACCACTTTGACAAATCCTCTTACAATAAATGAAGAATCTGAGAAACAGCCAGGTTAAGTGATTTCTCATGATTTAAATGGTTAGTTAAATAAGGCACTATGGAAATTGGTCTTGGGCCACTGTTCAAGTTAATTATATATCACAGTGATTAAGAGTTTGGCTCATGGAGTCATATTGCATTGGAACCCCTGCCCTGTCACCCATAAATCTATTGCCTATAGGCAAAATCACTTTCCTAAACTTTAATTTGTCCATCTCTAAAAATAATATAAGTATCTATACATAAGTTTGCTGTAAAGAAGAAACTAGTTAATCCATGGAATGTCCTTAGTCTGGTTCTTGGTTCATAAAAAATGTTCAGGAAATATTAACTATATTGCCTACCAAATTTGTGTACCTATTTTCAGGACACTGCTTTAAATTATATCACTCTTAGTTTATAACAGTCAGGAAAGTAAGGGGGAAGGGAATGCATTCTATCTAAAGTTTCTGTTCCCAGAAATTGCACAAGACTGATGCTAAAGCTGAAACTGCAATACTTTGGCCACCTCATGCGATGAGTTGACTCACTGGAAAAGACTCTGATGCTGGGAAAGGTTGGGGGCGGGAGAAGAAGGGGACGACACAGAATGAGATGGCTGGATGGCATCACCGACTCGATGGACATGAGTTTGAGTGAACTTCAGGAGTTGGTGATGGACAGGGAGGCCTGGCGTGCTGTGATTCATGGGGTCGCGGAGAGTCGGACACGACTGAGCGACTGAACTGAACTGAACTGAATAAAACCTATCCTTCCAGGAAAAAAAAAAGAGAAAACAAATCTCTCTGGGCGGGGAATGGGAGCCACTAGGACCATTTCAGGTTCTTCAAGGTACCATCTATAGTAATCTACACTATAAATAGTAAACATTCTAGAAATGAATACATGACCCCACCTTCTTAAGGCAGACATGTGACATCCTTCCTGACTTTTGAATCAGACTCAGATGGTCTGATTTAGGAGGGTGCACCAAAAGGCATGTCAGATCAGATTTTGGAGAACTCGGAAGAAATGAGGAGGTAAGAGAAGAGGGAAGTCAATATTGGCCCACTAGTGAAAGCAATAGAAAATAAAATTCTTCATTGTGAGATAAAAGCAAGTAGAGAAAGGATAATATATATCTTAGAATTTCATTATAGTAAATTACTAAGTAGAAGTCTCTTGATAATATGTATTTTTCACTTTGAATGAACAATTAGAAAGCAAAAAAATCTTGTCATTTCCTCCACTCTGGCTAAAGTAATCCTCATAAAGAAAGTAGGTAGAGATAAGGTCACCCCAATATTTGTAATGACTGGTCTGTTTTGAGTGATGTGAAGAAAATGGAGACTTAGTCCTGAAGATTCAGCTACTTCTATCTTGTGAGCCACGAACTGCATCCCAATAGGAAGTGTCATTCAGTAAATGGGTGATGTCACAGCAGTCTTAGCAGGGCAAGAACATGATGGTGACCAGAGCCCATCTTGTGCAGCGTACACTATTCTGTGAAATCACATTGAAATTACGGGCTACATTTCACTTTGAAATTTAGAATATAACCTCACATTTTGTGTTTTGAAATAAATTGAATCCATGTAGATGGGCTAAAAAAGAGTTGGAGTTGGTTCAAGATAAAGGGCTACAGAGTTAGCATGTGCCTTGCCTGCCATGTGAAGTCACCTTTGAAAAATAAAAGAATATCCTAAAAAGTGTCCTCAAAAAAGTCTTTGCTTAGAAACCTCTGCTAAATCAACTTTAAAGCACAACCAATATCTTTGTACTCAGTTGCTCAGTTGTATCCAACTCTTTGTGACCCAATGAACTGAACTGTAGCCTTCCAGGCTCCTCGGTCCACAGGATTACCCCAGCAGGAATATTGGAGCAGGTTGCCATTTCCTCCTCCAGAGGATCTTCCCACCCAGAGACTGAACCTGTGTCTCCTGCAGCTCCTGCGTTGGCAGGCAGATTCTTTATCCCTGAGCCACCTGGGAAGCCCATAACCAATATCATCCCACCCCTAATTACCAACAGTAAAGAAGTAGGTGTGTGTGGAGGAAGGATATTAGGGTGCAGGTAAATTTACTTTTCAGCCTTCTTTTCCCTGCAGTTCTGTCTTTCAGACATATTGTCAGAATAGACAAGCAACCACCCTTCCACCTCCATTCCACAGGAAATAAGTACTTGAGATAATTCAAACTGACAACAGACCCACCAAGCTGCACAATCCAAGGTGAGGTCTCCTGTGCCACAGCACCAGCCATAGCAAGCTCTTCAGAGAGCAAGATTATTCCCACTTCAGGGACACACAGATGGGGACAGGCAGATGCAGGAACAGATGGAGTTGTATGATTCTATCTTAACAGAATCAGGAAAACAGGGGAATTTCAGGGGAAATTACTAATGGAAAAAGATCTGTTCAGTCTCTAGCAGGAACATAAGGAAGACTATAATGGAAAGTTGTAATTAACTTTTGCATCTTGAGCCACGAAAAGAAATGTGATCTCACTAACAGTATTATCACCTCCCAGTAAGCCTCTGGATTCAATTCTGTTTTTGTGGAGATGGGTCGTCTCAGAATAAATAAAATCCTATCCAAACTTCTCTGCAAGACCACTCCTTGTGCTGATCTGTCTCTTTTATGACCTACAATCCGATCTGAATACATCTACTAACATTTATTTTTACAATTAAATGGAAGGAAACATTCTCGTGAAAACGTAAAACAACTTCGGTAAATCTGGCGTTTTTCCAATCCTTAAAATGATAAAACTTTGTCCTTTGAGTGATTTTATTGTCATTAAACAAGCATTTCCAGAGCCTTTGCTATATTTTAGGTTAGGAGATAGATTCTGCAATTCCAAAGATAAATAAGTCAATTTCTGCCTTCAAGGAGCACACAGTCTTAATTTCCATGTTCAGCTGATTGATAATGGTTTCTCTAAGGTACCACTTCTCCATTGTACTTGTTCCCTATTTAAAGGGGTTTCCATAGAGCATAATAGCCACTAATCGTCTCTGCTGAACTGAGGAAATTCATCATATTGCCCCAGCCTGTTTCCAATTCTCCTGACCATTAACTGTATTATTAGTTCTTACATTCCCAGCCCTACCTCCATCAGGTCTTTGAACAAACTGCTATGATTATGGTATTATTCTTCTCAGTTACAATTATTATCCTCCACCCTGGCAGCACTGCATTCTTAGCTTGTCTTAGGTATGCCTTTGCTAGTTAAGAATAAAACTGGCAGAATTCTGATATACCTGACTTCAACCTCAAGGATACAACCCAGAGACTAGAAAATTAACTATCAATTCCAAAGTCTTCTTTGTTTCTCTCAGTCCAGGCTGTCTCTAGGGTATGTGAGTCCTCCTATTTATGCTAAGCAATTTTATTTTAAATGGATTATAAAATCCTTGAGTCCATGTGAAATATGATTATTTATCAAAAAATGATTTTGAAACATGGGTAGAGAAATCCTTAAATATTTGTTTATTGCCCAGAGATGGTTCTTCTGGCAACATCTATTCTTATCCAGGTCTAGGAACCATCTTGTCATGTTCTTTACTATCAAATGTGTCATTCCTGTCCAATTTCATATCTCCCCCTGCGAGAAAAAGGTAATAGTGCTGTCATTACCTATGGTCTTCAGAACATGTTTGGAAACAACATAGATCTTGTTGCCTCTACAGTGCACTGATAACTATTTATTTAGTTCTTAGGAACGCATTCCAGACCAGAGGGCCCTTGGGATAATGCTGGAGGATCAAATCCCAGAACATTTCTGAGCATCTTGTCTATATAACCTTAAAGGAGGACTGAGAGTGTTCCAAAGAGGAAAAATAGGGACCAGGATTTACAAAATTTCTGGGCATCTTATCTGGAAAATGCTCATTTGTAGCCCTGTTCAGAGGCTTTGAAAGAGAACTTAGAAAATTTTATATAAAGGCTCTACACAAAGTCTAGAGTCTCTGGTCTATACCTAAGGGATAGAGACCATACTTGCCTAAAAGGCAGTACTGTTCAATGGGATCAGAGCATGCAAATAAAATTCTTAACGATTTACTTCATCATCCCAAGCTTTCTGAGGGAGGCAAAATCTGTAATCACTGTAGCCTCACTTCATTACCCTCAATCTGGCAGAAAACAATGGGCCTAAGGAACTAAAATGTTAAGAAGGCAAAAAGGGGAGCAAGGTAATGGGAACTTGATAATGAGCTGTGAATCTACAATGAAACAATGAAAAAGGAAGAGATCAGTAACTTATAAACAAGATAGAGATAACAAATAGTACACTAGAAAAAGATATTCCCCCCATAACCCAATATCTTTTTTCATTGTTCCAGCTCCTCTCCACTTCCTAAGCAAATTCATTATTTTAAAAGTATTATGTTGAATTTTGAATAGACACAAACATTCATTCCCTAACAAACCATAAGTTGTAAAGGACATTTACAAAAATACTGGGATGACCCTGAGGGATGGGATGGGGAGGGAGGTGGGAGGGGGGTTCAGGATAGGGAACCCATGTACTCCCATGGCCAATTTATGTCAATGTATGGCAAAAAAAACCACTACAATATTGTAAAGTAATTAGCTTCCAATTAAAATTAATTAATTTAAAAATAAAAATAAAATGATAAAAAAAATCCCACAGGTAATTACTTGAAGTCTTGGGTATATTTGAAGAACTTATTATC
Source organism: Moschus berezovskii (assembly GCF_049115385.1). Classification (NCBI taxonomy): domain Eukaryota; kingdom Metazoa; phylum Chordata; class Mammalia; order Artiodactyla; family Moschidae; genus Moschus; species Moschus berezovskii. The sequence continues at coordinate 95,317,267 of NC_142461.1, read as the reverse complement.
AATTATGTCATGAGTGTGGGACCTTCATGAATAGGATTAGTGTCTTTATCAGAGACCCTTTCTTGCCCTTTCCACTATGTGAGAACACAGCAAGAAGTCTGCAGCTCAGAAGAGTGTTCTCACCCTGATCTTAGACTTTCCGCCTCCAAAACTGAGAAACATTTCTGCTGCTCAAATAAATTAATTAGCTATTACTTTGAAAATTAACTTTAGATACAGTGTTGCCTTGAATAGATATTTTTTTTTAGTCATACCAAAAGGAAAACCTGGAGTTGGACGGAGCTGGACATACCTACTTCAAGCAGTTGTTACCATCATCTATGCATCTTTCATGGAGAGAGAATTACATTTTGAATATTGAAAAACAATGTTTTTCTTGTTTCTCTTATTATACTAAAGCTAAAATTTAACTCATTTAAGAATATTATTTAATCTGCCCTTGAAATTACTTAAATATGATTATTATTTAATGTTTTCAATTTTAAATGTTTTAAATGTATTAAAGTTCTATACTCACCACTGCAGTCAGACTACTTAATAATACCATCATCTTTATATTATAAAAGATAATTCAAATGCCCACAAAAAGAGGTAAAATTACAGTTCCTCAAAATTTAAAGATATCATACATTAAATTTATATTTCTAGTTTAGTGTGAAGAAATTACTATTTTGTGACTCTGCAACAAGCAAATTGCAAAATTAATATGTGAAGAAACAGCAATATTCCTACAATTTTTCTCCTTTTCTATAATCAATATTTCAACAAAAGTTTCTGGATTTATCTTAGATATTATAATTTTAGCCATTGAGATGGATATGACATTTTCTCTTTATACTTAATAAATTTTAAAATGTATACCTGCACAAGACAATAGAGATCATACAGCCCAATCTCCACTTTGTCCAAGGGAAAAACAAGGGTCCAATAGATTTCATGCCTTACTCTCCCCAGGAGAAAGAAATTGGATAGAGATCCTGATTCCAAGACTAGCAAGCTTCTTTTTAATCTACCAAATAAGAGATAGACACATTGTGGATATAGAAACGTTAAAAGTATCTACAACCTAGAAAAGTTAGCAAATGAATTTAACATGAGTGCCAACTTAAAATTTACATGAAAATTGATTTATTTCTGCAAGATGAAATTTTGACTGAGATTTTGTTGAATCAGAGTAATTTGAGGAAAATTTATATATACGTAAATACTATTGAGTCTTGCAATCAAAACACATGATGTATCACTCCTTTCATTTCAGTTCAGTTCATTTCAGTTCATTTCAGTCGCTCAGTCATGTCCGACTCTTTGCGACCCCATGAATCATAGCACGCCAGGCCTCCCTGTCTATCACCAACTCCCGGAGTTCACTCAAACTCATGTCCATCAAGTCAGTGATTCCTTCCAGCCATCTCATTCTCTATCATCCCTTTCTCCGCCTGCCCCCAATCCCTCCCAGCATCAGAGTCTTTTCCAGTGAGTCAACTCATCGAATGAGGTGACCAAAGTACTGGAGCTTCAGCTTTAGCATCAGTCCTTCCAATGAACACCCAGGACTGATCTCCTTTAGAATGGACTGGTTGGATCTCCTTGCAGTCCAAGGACTCTCAAGGGTTGTCTCCAACACCACAGTTCAAAAGCATCAATTCTTTGGTGATCAGTTTTCTTCACAGTCCAACTCTCACATCCAAACATGACCAGGGGAAAAACCATAGCTTTGACTAGACGGACCTTGGTTGGCAAATTAATGTCTCTGCTTTTTAATATGCTATCTAGGTTGGTCATAACTTTCCTTGCAAGGAGTAAGCGTCTTTTAATTTCATGGATGCAATCAGCATCCACAGTGATTTTGGAGCCCAAACATATAAAGTCTGACACTGTTTCCACTGTTTCCCCATCTATTTCCCACGAAGTGATGGGACCACATGCCATGATCTTTGTTTTCTGAATGTTGAGCTTCAAGCCAACATTTTCACCCTCCTCTTTCACTTTCATCAAGAGGCTTTTGAGTTCCTCTTCACTTTCTGCCATAAGGGTGGTGTCATCTGCATGTCTGAGGTTATTGATAGTTCTCCTGGCAATCTTGATTCCAGCTTGTGCTTCTTCCAGCGTTCCTCATGATGTACTCTGCATATAAGTTAAATAAACAGGGTGACAATATACAACCTTGATGTACTCCTTTTCCTATTTGGAAACTGTCTGTTGTTCCATGTCCAGTTCTAACTGTTGCTTCCTGACCTGCATACAGGTTTCTCAAGAGGCAGGTCAGGTGGTCTGGTATTCCCCTCTCTTTCAGAATTTTCCACAGTTTATTGTGATCCACACAGTCAAAGGCTTTGGCATAGTCAATGAAGCAGAAATCAACGTTTTTCTGGAACTCCCTTGCTTTTTCCATGATCCAGCAGATGTTGGCAATTTGATCTCTGCTTCCTCTGCCTTTTCTAAAACCAAGTTGAACATCTGGAAGTTCACGGTTCACATATTGCTGAAGCCTGGGCTTGGAGAATTTTGAGCATGACGTTACTAGTGTGTGAGATGAGTGCAATTGTGCGGTAGTTTGAGCATTATTTGACATTACCTTTCTTTGGGATTAGAATGAAGACTGACCTTTTCCAGTCCTGTGGTCACTGCTGAGTTTTCCAAATTTGCTGGCATATTGAGTGCAGCACTTTCACAGCATAATCTTTCAGGATTTGAAATACCTCAACTGGAATTCCATCAACTCCACTAGCTTTGTTCATAGTGATGCTTTCTAAAGCCCACTTGACTTCACATTCCAAGATGTCTGGCTCTAGGTCAGTGATCACACCATCATGATTATCTTGGTCATGAAAATCTTTTCTGTACAGTTCTTCTGTGTATTCTTGCCACCTCTTCTTAATATCTTCTGCTTTTATTTAGGTCTTTGATTTCTTTGAACAGTGTTTTGTAGTTTTTAAGTATAGATCTTATATATCTCTCATTTTATTTATTTCAAAGCATTTGATATTTTCTGATCTTGTGTTAAATAATATTTTAAAATTTTTTCATTGCCTTCTGATAGCATATAGAAATAATTAACTTCTGAATGTTGATTTGTATACAGCATATCTGTTAAATTCTGTTGCTAATTATTTTAGTTTGTTCCAGATAGTTTTGGATTTTTTTATATTTACAATAGTTGTCACCTACATTTCATGGCAGTTTTGCTCCCTTTTTTCCAATTTTTATTCATTTCCAATTTTTCTTTCTGCAATGACTAAGATATCTAAGATACTATAATTATAAACAGTCATGGTGAATATCATTTTATTCCCAACTTCAGGAAGAAAATTTTACTATTTCACCACTAAATATGAGTTCTATGTAGATTTTTGGTACATACTTCTTTATTAAATTAAGAAAGTATTCTTTTATTATTATTTTGCTGAATTTTTAAAATAATGAATGTTAAATTTAGCAAATGCTTTTTACACATCAATTGATTATTATGGTGAATTACACTGATTTGATTTCAAATATTAATCTCTCATTTCTGGAATAAACTCTACTTGGTCACAATTTATTATTCTTTCTTCATATATTGCTGAATTTGATTTGTTAATCTTTCATTTAGCATTTTTGTATCTAAGTTTACAGATATTGACATAATTCTCTTTTCTTGTAATGTACATATAGAGTTGAGGATGAGATGGTTGGATAGCATCAATGATTCAATGGACATGAACTTGGGCCAACTCTAGGAGATAATGAGGGACAGGGAGGCCTGGTGTGCTGCAATCCACAGGGTCACAAAGAGTTGGACATAACTTATCAACTGAACAGCAACAACAGGATACACAATTTGGGGATTAAGATATTTTGTCCAAAAATGCAATAGGGGAATGTCCTCTTTTTCTGTATTTTCAATGTTTTTGTGAGATTGCTGTTATTTTTTCTGCTTTAAATATCTGAAAGGATTCAGCAGTGATACCATATAAGCCAAGAAATTTTCTTTTGTAGGAATGTTGTTTAAATTCAGATTCAATTTACTTAACAGTTATAGTATCATTCATAATATAAACTTATTTTTTACATCCCTGTAGGATCTATAGAAGTAGTGTCTTCTTTCTTGCTGTTGAACAGTTGTTTTATTTTCTTAGCCCATTTTTATAGAAGTCTGTCTATTTTATTAATATTTTCAAAGAACTCATTGCTAGCATTTACAATTTTTCTGTTTCATTGAGTTTTTCTCTTTATCATTTCTTCCCTTCTTCTTTCTTTGTATTTTATTTGCATTTGTTTTCCTAGTCCCTGGGTATGGAAGCGTAGATAACTGATTCTTAATCTTTCTTCTTTTCTATTTACACGTTAAAGCTATAAACTTTCCCCAAGTCCTGCTTTAGCAGCATCCTACGGGTTTTAACATGTCATATATTCATTATTCCTGGAGAAGGAAATGGCAACCCACTCCAGTGCTCTTGCCTGGAAAATCCCATGGACAGAGGAGCCTGGTAGGCTACAGTCCATGGGGTTACAAAGAGTCGGACACGACTGAGCTACTTTACTTTACTACTGTATTCATTATTAATCAGTTCAATATTTTTTCTATTTTTTTTTCAATATTTATATTTTTGTGTTTCTTGTTTTACCACATGGTACAAGAAAGAATGGAATCAGGGTAACTACCCATGCTTACCTTGTCTCTAATATTGCTATAACTTGAATATAATTTCTGCTTATATCTCTGAGGATCAACGCCATTCCCCCAAGACCTTCCCTTTATCACCTCCACAAAGGCAAAACATCATGGTCATGGGCAGTGGGGCCTCTGGCCATTTCATGTAGACTCTTGACTTTAGGGCCAGTGCCTAGGTCAGGGATCAAACCAAGCTTCTCAGGCCCTAACTGTTCATCAACAGGGTCCAGAGCCACATCGTGGGGTCCTGGGTAGATGGAGGAGAAACATGGAAGTCAAGAAGCTACCTGGTATCTCTCAAGCCCTCTGACCAGAGTCAGTTTCATTACACATCTATCTGTGAGTCTACCCCAGAAAGAAATATTTCATCTTTACCTGGTTCTTGATGGTAGCTTTTTCCTTTTTTGAAGTATACAAACCACTGAACTATTGTTGGTGGTGGTTTAGTCACTAAGTCGTGTCCAACTCTTACAGTCCCAGGGACTGTAGCCCACCAGGCTTTTCTGTCCATGGGATTTTCCAGGCAAGAATACTGGAGTGGGTTGCCATTTCCTTCTCCAGGGGATCTTCCCAACCCAGAAATTGAACCCGGGTCTCCCGCATTGAAGGCAGATTCCTTACCAACTGAGCTAATGAGGGAAGCCTTTTTGAAGTATAGTTGTTTACAATATTGTGTCAGTTCCAGGTACACAGTAAAGAGATTCAGATGTGTGTGTGTGTATCTGTGTGCATTTTTTAGATTATTTTCCATTATAGTATCATAAGATAATATAATTTCTTGTGCTATAGAGTAAATCCTTGTTTATGCATAGTGATGTGTTTCTGTTAATCTCGTATAAGTGAAAATTGCTCAGTTGTGTCCAACTATTTGCAACCCCATGGACTGGAATTTTCCAGGTCAGAATACTGCAGTGGACAGCCTTTCCCTTCTCCAGGGTATCTTCCCAACCCAAGGATTGAACCCAGGTCTCCCACATTCTAGGCAGATTCTTTACCAGCTGAGTCACAAGGGAAGCCCACTTTCCCCTTTGCTAACTATAAATTTGCTTTCTATATTTGTGAGTCTCTGTTTTGTAAATAAAATCATTTTTATCAACTTTTTTAGACTTCACATATAAGTGACATCATATAATATTTGTATTTCTCTGTCTTCATTCAGTATGATAATCTCTAGGTCCTTTAATGTTGCTACAAAAGGTATTACTTCATTCTTTTCAATTGCTGAATAATAGCCCATTGTTTATATACACCATATTTTTTCCTAATTTTAATTGCTATTTATTTCCCAAGATTATTTAGAAATGTGATACTTAATTTTTAATCATTTATAAATGTCCTAGCTATTGTTCTGTTTTTGATTTCTTGATTAATTCCACTGTAGTTAGAGGCTATATTTGTATGATTGCAAACCTCTGAAATTTGTTGACACATCCTGTGCTGTTTAGCATGAGGTTTGATTTGGACTTAGAGTTGATGCTGAAATGATAAGACTGGAGAATGTTGGGATGGTTTGAATGTACTTTGCACATGGGAAAGACATGAATTATGGAGGACCAGAGAGTTGACTGTTGTGTGTTCGATTGTGCTCCCCACAAAAGAGTCTTACACAGAGGTAATAAATTAAATTGAGGTCATTAGGGTGGGATCTAATCCATTATAATTACTTTCATTATAAAAAGAGAAATCTAGTACACAGAGGGAGGCACTGTCTAAAGGCAGCCATGGGATGACACAGGCAGAGATTGGACTGATGCAGTTGCAGTCCAGGGAATGTCAACAAGTGCCAGCTACAACCAATAACTAGGAAGAGGCAAGAAAGAGCTCTCTGCAGAGTTTCAGAGGGAACAGGGCCCCACCAATACCTTGATGTCAGTTTTCTAGCTTCATAAGAGACAATAAATTTTTGTTCCTTTTTTTTAGCCATTCACTTTACTGTATTGAGACTTTGTTATGATAGCCCTAACATACTTGTACAATAGTCCAGTTAATTGTTCATCCCAATGGAGTTATTTGCTCACTCAAGTCAAAATCATGTACTAAAATTACAAATTAGAAAACTGACTCAAAATCGGAGACAAATTCAACTAGAAAAATTAATACTGTGATGTCTTAAGTCCATTCCAACTAGACCAAATTCCCATCTCTAGTAAGTGGAAGAAAAGATTCCACCTCAGCTGCCTCCAATGAACAGTTTCCTTTTCCACTCAGCTCCTATATTGAGGTCTTTTCTATTGATAAATATATTAGGTAAGCATTGCTGTAAATACAAGGGCTTTCCAGGTGGTACTAGTGGTAAAGAACCTGCCTATCAATGTAGGAGACATAAGAGACACAGGTTCGATTCCTGGGTCAGGAAGATCCCCTGGAGGAGGGCACAGCTACCCATTCTAGTATTCTTACCTGAAGAATCCTACAGACAGAGGAGCCTGGAAGACTACATTCCATAGGGTCACAAAGCGTCAAACATGACTGAAGCAACTTAGCATGCAAGCACACACGTGAATACAGGTGAGGTTTTAATGTTTTGTTCTGGGATGTCAAGAAAGTTGAAGAATATTTTCTTCATGATGGAGGGATGGAACACCTAGGAAGAATTCAACTAGCCTTGTGGTTTCCTCTCCTCTCATATTCCCTGGGCTATCCCAACTCCCCAGAGCTGGCCAAGTTGATCTCCCCACCTCAAGGCTCTGTCCCCCTCCCAGATCCTGTACAAACTATAACTTGATTTCACCAGACTCAGACAAATGCATTGTGATGTCAAGTCACTCTCATTCCTGGGCTCAGCCAGGACAGAGCATTCCAAGGGGCAACCATCACTCTGATTGCTAACTCTCAGTTCACCCCAGGGTAACCAGTCTCGTGCCTGGACTAATGCAGCCACACAAGAAGAGTGCCCCATCTACACTTCTACTCTGGCCTTCAGAAGAGAAAAGCATGGTCTTATGACTCATGTCAAAGCCATCTACTAGTCTGGTCTGTGTTTGGTACTTTGTAGATGTAACTTGTAATGCTCACAAGAGCCCTCGTGTACAATTTATTATCCCTGTTCTTTACAGGAGTCAACTAAAGCTCACAAGGCTTAAATTATCTTAGTCATGCAGTTAGCAAATCAAGGACTGTCTGTAAGAGTCAGAGAAGCATAAAGAAAATATGTAATCCTTGGTTTCAATAGCCTCTTTGGGATGCTTAGTCTTTCAGATCTCCTCACCTTCTCCCTAGTCTTCCCAAGGTGTCATCTGGGAATGGCTCACTGAATCCTTTGTTGGCGTAGGAAAAGAGTATCTTACTTGTACAATACTCAATGCCCTGTGCAGCTCTCTTTGCTCTTAATCAACTCATATTTCCTTGGCTGCCTGGTCACTAGTGACCCCACTGGCACCCATTACTGATAACTAGACTAGAAAATAAATTCATAACCTGCCCTCCTTTTGGGGCTCAATTGTTCTCTCTACTGGCTTGAATTCAGTCTCAGCGGTGTTGCAAACACACTTTGGGCTGGCTGTGAATCCTAGTTAGTCTGCCAAAAAGTCCCTAGATGCTGCATTCATTACCCTTTTGTACTTACAGTCACTACGTTTACTGGCAAGCTCCTCACCCAAATTCTTGGCTAACTTTCTGTCTTTTTACTTCAGAGGAATCCTGGGATTTGGAATCCCTATTTCTACTACATGAAAAACAAAGGTGGTTCAGAGGGGCTACACTAAGGCTCTCCCTCCCTCTGCCAGTACCACTCCTCTAACATAGACACAATCACCCACCTGTTGAGTCTAGGCTCCTTATAAAACAGTTTAGGCTAGAATTTCTAATATCAATTGGTGCAAAAAAATTCTCTGCTTTGAAGTTTCTATATGTCCAGGGCTTCAGTTAATCAACAGTGGTTCGGGCTTCATCTTTGCTCCTCTATTCCCATAATTCCTTGCACTAGAATTGCATGTTTCCCCCTCCTTTTTCAAATAAATTCCCCTCATATTATACCCTCCTTATTCCTGTATGAACTTTTTCTACATCTCCTTAATGATAGAAGAGCTACACTCTCTATATTATAGACAAAACTGTTAACCTAGACGGTCAGGCCTGGCTTTTGATGGCCAACTATCAGCCAGAATGCCTTCAGCTGCAGTTAACAGACAATGTCAACTCAATTTGACTTAGACAGTAATGGAATGGCATTATCTAATGTAATTATACCCAAGGTAGGTCTATTCCAGGTTGGTTAATTTAGTGCACAACCATGTAATCAAAGACAGGTTCCCTGCATTTTTCTGCTCTGCCATCTTGAGCCAGTTGACAGCCACCACCATTTAAGTGTCACTGGAAAGTACAAAACCATCTAGCAGCTGAAGATAACTGCTTTTTCCTCTGTCAGATTCTTTCATTAATTGTTTGTAATTTTTTTTAAGTATAAAATACATCAGCAGCACATAAGAGTTGTTGTTGCCAAATGTTCTTGTCAATTGTATTGTCACTTATTTTTAATTACCCATTCTAGTGAGTAACTTACTGTGGACTGGGTTTTATTCTTGGCATACTAAATAATAATTAGTTATTTATTGCTAATTAAATTAATGCACAGTGCTTCCTCTAGAATTATTTCATATACTACATCCCTATTTAAACTTACTCTCACTAACAACCACATGATACAACCATTAAGCCAATTCAAGCATTCAATTAGCTGCCAAAGCAGCATTAGTAGGGCTTTTTATAACAAGGAAAATCTTGATTGGAAATATCCTCAACATCTCACTTCTCAGAAGTGCATCATGTGCGTAGACCTAAAACTACTCTTTGGCAAAGGAAAGAACAGCATTATTGGCTGAGACCAGTAATGATTCAGCCCTAGGCTGGTGCAGGCAGCCTTCCCTAAGATTCGTGACCCAGTGCAGTAATTGAACCAAATCAGTTTCTGTCAGAGCAGAAAAGGAAAAGGTACTGGTTATTGACTAGGCAAACAAAAGTGTACACTAAAATGCTAAAGGAATTATTATAATCCTTTTATCTCTTGATAAATTCTAGGTTTCATAATTATTTTCTCTACTCAAAACCTTATTTTGTTACACTAAAGCTAAATGACTGCTATATTAGACAAATGGATGAATCAAACTAACTAGTTAGAAGGTCATGTACATGAAAATGCAAGAGAGAAAAAAATATTAATATATATCAAGCACAGTTTCCCCACTGACTGAAAATCAGTCTGTCACCAAAATGTTATGAGCTATAGTCTGAATTTCAAATGAAGTAACATTTGTTAGATGATGTTGACTTCAGTCCTCATTGCTGTTGGCTAATGACCAACATATATTTGGAAGTCAGAATGTCTGTGTTTAGCTATCTAATGCAACATTTGGCTGGTAGCAGTGTTATGCAACTTACAATAAGAGGGTTTTGTTGGGTTTTTTTTCCTGTATGACATTTTGACTCTTAGCCAGCTGTGTAAGTTAAATTGCTGTGTAATTTTGCTATTGAGTATCAAAAATCACCAGTTCCAGATTTTGACTGTGACACATATGTTTATACAACCATGTATTTTTCTTTTTATGACTACCAGAAGTTCAAAGAATTACAAAATCCCTCAAGTCAGAGATTGAATCTTCATTCCCCAATAAATAATAATTCTTTAGAATCCCAATAAGATATGATTTTCTTCTGACAATATTTTCCATTTAAAAAAATAACAAACTCAAAAATCTTTTTTGATATTTATTAAAGTAATACCTTCATGACTTAAAAAGATTAGATATGAAATTTAAAGAACACATTAGTTTATTCTATCATTTCTGTTTTTTATGAAAAAGATTCTAATTTAGCCTTGTTATAATGATGTAGTCCTCTAAGAATTTAACCACCATTTCCTTAAATCTTCAAAGAAAATTTGATAGGATTTTACAAATTAGATAACAATTGTAATTACCCTTACTAGCTAATTAAATTGGTTTTACTTAAATAAACATTAAAATTAGTTGGAAACAAATATGCTATTCAAATCTAATTTTGGATAAGGGCATTTACACAATTTTTTTTCTAGATGTGAAAAAGTAGAACTACACATGCTGACGGGGTCAAGGACCAGATCTTTCCAAATTTCTCTTTCCACATATGTCAGCAAACAGCTGGATGCTAACAATAGTAGAGGTTGTGCTTTTGACCACTTTAAAAAAAAAAAAAAGGTTATACTTTGAGAAGGCAAAGAAAATAATGCATTAAGATTTAAACACTATATCTGTTTCAAGTTCCTCCCAAGCAGTTGGTAATAGTCTCTTCCTCTTGGGAATTCAGTCCCAGCCAAGTCCTGGTCCAATGCAGTTACGTCTGGTGCTTCTTTCTGTCTTGCTTTACTACGTGGAAGCATACCTCCATGAACAGTGTCCTGGGTCCCCAAATGATCAGTGAGCAACATCCTCCCTAATCAACCCCCCATCACACATAGAGGACCCCAGAGCCTGTTCTGGCTTAACTTTCTACCCTGGACAATTATGGTCCTGACCTTTCCTCCTGTGTCCTGTAGATACCTTTTCTGCAGGGCTGGACTGTGCTTTCAGTTCCTTCACCTCATTTTAATCAGACATTCCTTCCACCCTCACACTCTAGATATAACACCCACAAGAATCATGGCCACCCTAAAGCTTCCCATTGACCACATGAGCAGAAACCTCTCATACTGAAATCTCACTTAGACATAACCTGATTTTAACAGTCTACTTTAGACTATATTTTAGACTGTTTGCCTTCTACTAATGGCCAGTTTTCCTCAGCCTCTACCAATTAACTACTCATTCTGTCGTGTCCTCAGCTTAAGTTTGTTGCCCCAGAAGGAAATTGTGTTATACATGTAGGTAGGCAGGGCTGGGCTAATCACAAGTGGGGAGTGTGCATATCAGAACACTTGCAGTTAGTTAAATAGCTGGTGCAAGGAAAGCTAATAACTGTATCTTCCTTCATTAACATAACTGGATTTTTTAAAAATCTACAGTTCTAACTTTGTTGCTAGAGAGCAAACAGCTTGTAGGGGGACTATAATAAGAAAGGAGGCTTAAAGAAAGCTGTGATTTTTACAGCTTCTAATAAATGTGTGATATAGCCAATCTGGAAGCACAGGAAAAGAACTGAGAGTGAATGAAACTCTATACTTAGGGGGTACTGAGGTCTCCACTACAATAATATGGTCTGAAGTTTTTCACTGTGGAGCACCGGTGATAATAATGAGTTAGGTCAGGTTTATTAAGTAGGCACTTGACATGTACTAGCTAATTCTCATAATATAATTCTCACAATCATTGGAGGTAAGTATTTTTATACTTATTAGTATAAAAGTATTTTATCCTTATAGTGTTTTTATGAGGAAACTAAATCACAGAAAATGTAAGAATGTTACTCAAGGTCACACAGGCAATTAAATGACAGAGTAAAAATTCAAACCAAGGTAGTCTGATACCACGGTGATCTTAGTCAATAGAAGTCAAAGTTAAGTCTTATGGAGAAATGAATGGACAAATTCCTACATGCCCTGTTTCACATTCAAATATTTCCAGAGGAATTTAGGAATAGTCTCCATTCTGTGGCTAGATAAAAAATAAATTTTGGGAATTTCCTGTCCCTCATTAAATGATCAACTTAAGGTAGCATTTGAGTGAAACATAGCCTCTTGCTTTCTTCTACCATTCTATCCTTAAATATTTGAGTACTATCAGCACTGTTCATTGGGCCTCCAAAGAGAGAGATTCTAGAAACCTGAAAATCCCTAAATCTTTGACCCACCACTTAGCATGGCTAATTCTTGAAGGGTCAAAGCATAGTAGATATTCTGAGAAAAACACTCTTTACTATCAGTTAGAACTTGGTTTCCCCCCTTGGTTACACAGGCTTTACCACTTATGACCTTGGGAACCCCTTTTTCCACGTTAGAGACAGGCCAAATGTCCTCTTTGGTCCTTTCCTGATGAACCCCACCCTGACCTTGCTTTTGAAATCTTTCCTCTACAAAGAAAGAATGAGTATGCAAAAACTAGCTCATAGAAGGAGACTCTTCTAGGGGCTTGAGCAGTGCACTTTATCTGTCCTTCCCCTTGAACTCTGTCCTAATCCTCAGAAGTCTTTCCAGATCAGAATCCCAAGAATACCCAGCTCACACTATCCCACTGCATCAGACTCTGTTTATAGAAGACACAGAAGCAGAGCAATATGTGAAGTAATCACCAAAGGAAGAAAATACAATGAAGGAAGTATCTAAGAGTCTGCCATTTGAAGGACATTTTTAAAACTCTACACAGCAGTTTGACCCAGTTATGTCCAACATAATTATTATCCTCAGACAGACAAGGTTGTGCTTTAGTAATCTAAAATCTCAATGACTTATAAGAATAAATGTTTATTCTTTTCTGTTGGCTTAAATAGTAAAGAATCTGCAAGCAATGTAGGAGACCTGAGTTCAATCCCTGGGTCAGGAAGATCTAGAGACGGGAATGGCTACCCACTCCAGTATTCTTGCCTGGAGAATTCCATGGAGGAACCTGGCAGGCTACAGTCCATGGGGTTGCAAAAAGTCAGATGCAGCTGAGCGACTAACACTTTCAAATGTCCAACATAGGTCAGACATAGGTAAAAACAGGAAAAAGAGACATAGCCAACTTCAAGCTGGCTCTCAAAGTTTCTGCTTCCAACCACATTCTGTAAGCCAAAGAAAATCAGATTGTTATTCCTGAGGTTCAAAGGGAAAGAATGTATTCTTTCTGCTGGGATGGGTATACATACCACACAATGCCAAATGAACAGGGAAGTATAATTTGCCCCACAGAAGCAAAATTTGAGCAAAATTACAATATACCACAAGTTGTGTTTTTTTTGCCTATTGGTATGTTATTTTCTATGCTGCATAATGAATTACCACAAATTTAGCACCTTGAGACAATATACATTTGACTCTTATAGTTTATGTGAATCAGGAGTCTGGGCACAACTTATCTAAATTTTCTGCTTTTGAGTTTCCTAGACTGAAATCAAGGTGTCAATGACAACTGCAGTCTTCAGAGCCCTGGGGTTCTAATCAAGCTCACATGGTTGTTGGTAGAATTCAGTTTCTTGTCACTGTTGGTCTGAGGCCCTCAGCCTCCCCAAGCCATGCCCAGTTCCTTGCCAGGTGAGTCCCCTCATAAAGACAGCCCACAATGTGGCAATCTGCCTCTTGTAAGAGAGTCTTGAGAGCAAGTCTGCAAGGAAGACAGTCCTACAGAGCATAATGTCATCACAGGAATGACATACCATCACCTCCACCATCTTCTATTGCTTAGAAGTAAGCCACAAATTCCATGCACACTTAGGGGACAGGAACTGAACAGGGGTGTGGGTAGCAGGGGATGGAGGTCACGAGGGTCAGCTTAAAATCTGTTCACCACAGAAGGTGGGGTGAGAAATGAGTGGGGAGTCTTAAGGCTCCCTTTGGAAGATAGAGTACCCTTGTTAATGTGTACTTCAAAGACCTGACCAAGAATATTCCAAGTATTACCAAAAACATACTCATACATGTAAAATTACTTTATTTAGACATTGATAGCATCAGTTTTATTTTAATCCCAGCATATTTCCCCTGTCCTGAGGCTGCTATTTTTTTTCAGTAGGAAAAACATTTAAGAATGTAGCTGGTCATGATATTGATGAAAACCATCTCTCATTCTTCACTTCCAGCTCGCTTTCTAGAAGAGGATTGCATTTCTCTTAATATGTACTGACCTAAATAAAGCTACATCTTAAGGTCTTTTTCATCTGTTCCCTGTGAACTGTCGATTAGCATTTCCACATCAGTCAAGATGATGTGTGTCACTAGAATAGCTAATAAATACAACCTATGCAAAGCTGCTTCTATCAAAATAAGAGAGAATGCCAAGCTCCTGCTTTCTACAATTATCGTACATTATGTGTTTACAAGCCAAGCAGCTCAAATAAAACCCACTGCCAGAAAACAGACTGAATGAAAATGTTTGCTTACCAAAAAGAAATTTCTAAATGTTAATTATGACCAAAGTGCTTTTTCCTAAGACCAAAATAATTCTGCAAGAGACTTTCAAATGTAAGTTGGCAACACTAACTCTGGCCATTTGTAGCAGTTTATGGTATATATATTGTGAGGAATGTTTTGACTAAAATTCATTTCAAAGGAAAATGCAAACATTTTACAGAGCATAGGCTGTGTTCTATTATAGTATTAATCAAATGCCTGTTAGATGAGAAGCATAATGCTCCTCTCACACTATAATAATAAAAGTACTCTTGTCTTTCAACAGTTTCATAATAAAATAATACTATATTTATACACAGGTGCTAGATATCACTGACAACACAAATGACAATATGATTCATGACCCTGAAGGGTGCATGATGTTCTTGTTTTCAAAGACACTAGAAAGTAGCAGGACAATTCTAACAAAAACTAGGCTTATAAGCAGATTAGCATATCCTCAACTTGACTCATAACTAAGGACTAACCCAAACCATGGGACAACTTTTCATCTAATACAGGGTCAAAGATCAAAGTGTTTGAAAGTACTGTGTGGGCCATGGTATAGAGAAACAGGTATTCTTACATTTGGTTAATGAGACTAGAAATTGGGCCATCCTCTTTGGCAGGCAAATTGGTGACAGCCATCAAAAAATTAAAATGCATATAAGCATTGACCTGGGAGTTCTGCCTAGCTTTATGTTTACATAATAGAATGGAGACATTTTCTCAAGGATAACCTACAAAAAATATTACATTGTTAAAACAAAAACTTAAACAAACCACAGATGTTTGTACATAACATAGTCCCACTTATTTAAAGAAAGCAGAGAGAAGACATATACATATGTTTGCTTATATATATATATATATATTTTTTTTTTTTTCCTGGAAGGATAAACAAGGACCTGTTAGTACTGGTTATCTCTGGCAAAGGGAGATGAATTATGAGGTAGAATTGTATATTACTTTCTATTGTATAGCTTTTAGCACTACTTGAAATAATCCTATTTTACTGTTTCAAAGGCAAATATAATAAATAACAAAATGAAACCTCTGAATGACTCAGGTATACCGGAAGTCATTTCCAATTAAAATTATGGAGTTACATTTTGGTTTCTTGGCCTGCCCATATTTTAAATGTCCTTAAATGGTAAAATGAAAGACAGGATAGTTGCCACTCAGAATGCTAATTCCTTTCTCTGGCATTGTGAGTGGTATTGATGCTTCATAGACTTATTCCAGGCTAGCATGACCTCAAAAAAATTCGTCTTGTTAGTTTCAGGGTCATCCTCTGAAGGCGAACAACGTTGAGGTTCTGAGATTGAGACCATGGTCACCGGTGCAGCTATCACATCACTGCAGAGGTTAAGAAGTCATTTGTTGAGGAAGGAGTCAAGAACCCTGTTAAAATGTGACTAGGAAACACTGATTTGAGAAGTTTCTTTATGCCCAAAGGATAAGACAGTCCTAAAATTGGGTTCTCAGAGTTTGAAATCCACAACCCCCCCACCCGCCACCTGCCCGCAAATTCTCAAACCCACTTGAGTTTGGTCTTCCCGCTTACTCTTAAATCAGATTCAGACTGCCCCCTGGTGGTTAACTTGAGAAGAGACATTCCTTTCTGTTCAACTCTGTGGTCCTTGATACAGAAAAGCAGGACTTGATTTACTACATAGACAATCAAATTTCCAAGAAATGAAAAACACAATTATCTACCAGGTAGGGAACAATATTCCTGTATGGCAGTATGAGTGGGGATGAGATGGATAAGATAATAATTGGCAGGAAATATTTATGGTTAGATAAAATGTTTTTGTTTCCCTGCTTTACGAAGGCCCTTTCTTCTAATCTCATTCCCTTTTCAAATGACACTGTTTTTATTCTACTCAGTGCTGTATGCTCCAGCTTCTCTGAACTTCAGCTGATTCACTGGCCCAATTTGTAGTCACGAGGATTGATAACATGACACCTTGGTGTACTCTAAGTCACCAAAGATACATAAGCACTACCTCATCTTCTAAACAGAGAAGGTAACGGCACCCCACGCCAGTACTCTTAACTGGAAAATCCCATGGATGAAGAAGCCTGGTAGGCTGCAGTCCATGGGGTCGCTAAGAGTCGGACACGACTGAGCAGCTTCACTTTCACTTAAAACGTTCATGCATTGGAGAAGGAAATGGCAACCCACTCCAGTGTTCTTGCCTGGAGAATCCCAGGGACAGGGGAGCCTGGTGGGCTGCCATCTGTGGGGTCACACAGAGTCAGACACGACTGAAGCAACTTAGCAGCAGCAGCAGCAGCAGAAGCAACATCTTCTAAATTACCTGACACCCTTAGGAAGAATTTGAATCTGTGGGCAGGACCAATCCATTTGTTTTTGTTTCAGTAGAGTTGATGTCCTCTGAATTGAATGTTAGTATAAGCATTGGTGTCTGAACACTGTTACTGGACTACATAGCATGTTTATACAAATATCAAAATATCTATGGCCTTCTAAGTAGCATGTATTAATAGAAGTATGAAGAAATATATGTTTGCAGATTCTTCCAAATGTTCAACTATTTGTTCTGCTTTACTATGGTTTAGTGAACCTGTGACACTACCTAAAGGCCAGACTTCTTGAAATTGCTTTTTCTCATGTGATGCTGGAATGAGAAATATGTTTTGATATCATTGGAAAATCCCTACAGAGTTAGAAGGTGAAGGAGAGAATCTCCCACATTTCCAGGATTTAAGATAAGCTCCTCAGAACTTCCTCCCTTGTCCTAGTGCTTCTCTATCCTCATTTAAAAATATTAAAATGTAGTTATATTTTTTTCTTTTTATTGAAGTAGTATAATTAGTTTCAGGTATACAACATAGTGATTTGATATTTTTATACACTATGAAATGATCACCATAATGTCTAGATACCATCTGTCATACAAAGTCATTACAGTTTTATTGACTGCATTAATTATACTCTACATTATACCCTGGTAACGGATTTAATTTATAACTGGAAGCCTGTTTATCAATTCCCTTCACCTATTTTCCCCATATCTTGAGCTTCTTCCCCTCTGGCAACCAGTTTGTTCTCTGTATCTACGAGTCTGTTCCTGTTTTGCTTGTTCATTGCTTTGCTTATTTTTTTAGATTCCACACATAAGTGAATCTTTGTCTTTCTCTGCCTGACTTATTTAATTTAGCATAATACACTCTGGGTCCATGTTGTTGCAAATGGTAGGATGTCTTTTTTATGGCCGAGTAACTGTCCATTGTGTTATCCATTTATCCATTCATCTATCAGTGAACTTTTACATTGATTCCATATCTTGATTATTATAAAATAATGCTGTAGTAATCTTTGGTGTGCATATATATTTTAGAATTGGCATTTTCTTTTCTCCCAGATAAAATCCAGAAATGGAATTGCTGCATCATATGTTAGTTCTATTTTTTATTTTTTTATTTTTTTTTACTTTATTGTATTGGTTTTGCCATACATTGACATGAATCTGCCCCTGGTGTACATATGTTCCCCATCTTGAACCCCCCTCCCACCTCCCTCCCCATCCCATCCCTCTGGTTCATCCCAGTACCCCAGCCCCGAGCATCCTGTATCATGCATCGAACTTGGACTGGCGTTTCGTTTCACATATGATAATACATGTTTCAATGCCATTCTACCATATCATCCCACCCTGGGCCTGTCCCATAGAGTCCAAAAAACTGTTCTATACATCTGTGTCTCTTTTGCTGTCTCATATGGGTCTGCGTGATTTATTTTCCATCAGCAGTGCACAAGGGTTCCCTTTTCTCCACATCTTTACCAACACTTGTTGATAGTCTTTTTTGATAAAAGCATTCTAACAGGTATAAGGTGATATCTCACTGCGGTTTGATTTGCATTTTCATGATATTAATGATTTTGAACATTTTTTTCTTGTACTTGTCAACCATCTGTATGTTTTCTTTGGAAAATTGTCTGTTCAAGTCTTTTGCCATTTTTTAATCAAACAGGGTTAGGTTTTTTTTTCTGTTAAACTGCATAAGTTTTTATAGTAAATCTTTTGGATATAAGATCCCTACCAGATATTTGATTTGTGAATATTTTCTTCTATTCAGTAGATTGCCTTTTTGTTTCACTGATCTTTTCTTCTGCTGTGCAGAATTTTTCTTAGTTGGATGTAACCACATTTGTTTATTTTTTCTTTTGTAGTCCTTTGTAAGAAGACCAAACAGAATAAAATACCTAGGAATAAATTTAACCAAGGAGATGAAAGACCTATAATCTAAAAACCAGAAGACTGATACAAGAAACTGTAGACAGCACAATTAAATGAAAAGATATACTGTAGTTGTTGATTAGAAGAATTAATATTGTTAAAATGACCATTCTGCACAAGGCAATCTACAACTTCAATGTAATCCCTATCAAAATATCAGTGGCATTATTCACAGAATTAGAACAAATAATTCTAAAATTCGTATGGATATACAAAAAACAGTCTTGAAAAAGAACAAAGCTGGAGGTACATGCTCCCTGATTTCAAATCATACTACAAAGCTGTAGTAACCAAAGAAGATTAAGGTGAAGATGAAGTGGATTAAGAGGTGCAAACCTCCAGTTATAAAATATATAAGCCACTAAGATGTAAAATAAGGAGGGCATAGCAACCCTCTTCAGTATCCTTTCCTGGAGAATCCCAGGACAGAGGAGCCTGGCAGGCCAAAGTCCATAGGGTCACAAAGAGTCAGACACGACTGAAGTGACTTAGAATGCATGCAAAGATGTAAAATATAGCGTAAGGAATATGGCCAATAATGTTGTAATAACTTTGTATGGGGACAGATATTTACTAGATTTTTGCGGTGACTATTTCATATTAATAAGATATAAAGGTCAATTCACTGTATAGTATACCTGAAAATAACATAATATTGTATGTCAACTATATTTCAATAAAAAGTATGGGTATATCAATTTAAAAAAAGAAAGAACTATGGTTCAGTTCAGCTTAGTCGCTCAGTCATGTCTGACTCTTTGTGACTCCATGGAATGCAGCATGCCAGGCTTTCCTGTCCATCACCGACTCCCAAAGCTTGCTCAATTCACATCCATCAAGTTAGTGATGCCTTCCAACCATTTCATCTTCTTTAGTCCCCTTCTCTTCCTGCCTTCAATCTTTCCCAGTATCAGGGTCTTTTTAAATAAGTCAGTTCTTTGCATCAGGTGGCCAAAGTATTGGAGCTTCAGCTTCAGCATCAGTTCTTCCAGTGAATATTCAGCACTGATTTCCTTTCGGATTGACTGGTTGGATCTCCTTGCAGCCCAGGGAATTCTCAAGAATCTTCTCCAGCATCACAGTTCAAAAGCATCAGTTCTTTGGCACTCAGCTTTATAGTTCAACTCTCACATCCATCTGCAGATCTCCAGGACTGGCAGCTTCTGCATCATCTCCCTTCACCTCATGCAAAAGGTTCATGCCTACAGAAAAAGGGTACATTCATACATTCGGATGGCACAACCAGCCTCAAACCAATAATCAAACACCAATAATCAACCTCAGCACTCTTCAGGGAAGTCATCAACTTATGGAAAATACAAATCCTCTTTCCTACTACAACTCTTTCCATCTTCTTATAAAGTCAAAAACTGTTAACTGACCCTTATTAGGCATTGAAACGAATTCAACTGACCACTGGTTGCATACTGTCACCATCCATAGCCAAAGCAAAACAGGAACTGAAAAGTCTTACTAAGACTTACAAAACTCTACAAAATCTGAACTGAACAAAGTCCCTCTCTCCCCTCATTTCTTGTTAATCCTTCCCTCTTGCTTTGTTCCCATTAAACTTCCCTTCTTGCTGATCTTCTCACACATCAGACACACTGTTGTCTCAGCATCTTCACTTGTTTTCTCTGCTTGGAACTCCCTTTTGAGATATCCTCTTGGTTAGTCTTTCTCCTTTAAATCTGGCTCAAATGCCACCTTAGCATCACCATCCCCTCCACTACCACTCCTGAGCCCTTACCTTAATCTGTTTTTACTTAATACTTACTAGCTTCTCAAATACTATATAGTTTGGCTGTTATGTTTATATAGCCCAATATACCCCAATTCCGCCATCTCCTCTCACATATTTTATAATGTAATTTTCACAAGGGCAAGAGTTTCATCTGTTTTCTTCACTGATGTATTCTAAGTGTCTAGAAGAGTGTCTGATACACGATAAATATTTAGTAAAGAGTGTGTGACATGATAAATACTCAGTTAATTCAATGTTGTTGAAAGAATGAATGAAGACATTAACATCATTCAGCAGATCAGTTCCTTTACTATGCAGTGCAAGAGCAAGTCAAGGTAAAAGTGACACAGCCCTGGGTCCAGAGCTGCCAAGCACTGCAAAGATGATATACAGAATGGCGGAAGTGAACTGAGTCAAAAAGCTAGTGTAGCAGAACTTTCTGGAGTTTTGTGTAATATTTTTTAGAATAAGTCTAAGATGGGTGTTGTTTGTCTACTCTTGTCTGAAGGATTTTGCAGTTTTTAAATCCAGAATATCACTAGTCTACTTTCTAGTCTAGTCACCCATTCCTACACAAACACTGCCTCTGGCTTAAAGAGCTTTCAGTCATTCTCTGAGTATAATCCCTCATTTTCCATTTCTCCGGGAAGTAATAATGCCTTCTCTGAAAGAATAGAGGACACTGAGGATAAATCTAAATAACCCACTATCTAGATAGGTGGTTCTATTCATTCTCATCAGCACTTCCGACCTCAGAGGACACCACCCTGATATTAGCCAGAGGACCTGCGTCGTCTATATTCAGTTGATGAGGTTGGGAAACAGTCTTAACTGCTCTTTTCCATTCTCTCAGAATTATTCTGGGACATATCTAGAATGTCTACCTTTGTAGTGACTTTTCTGCTTTGGATATCTGCCTCCCTCACTTATTTACACACAAGGTAAAAGAATAAATCTATGTTGTCACCTTTTCCTTGTATCACTCATAGGTTCATGACTTGGATTCAACTGGTAATCAAAAACAATTTGCTTGAATGCTAAATTTTCTTGGCAACTGAGCATAATGAAGTATTCTGTACGTGAAGATATAAACAAAAGGGAAGACTAATGTTTACTGAGCAAATACAGTATGTTACATACTTTACAGCTATTACTTTATTTCAACTTTACAAGGAATGTTCACAGGAAATGAGGCATGTTTTACCAGATCAGTTAATGAGATTATAAGCTCCTTTGAATCAGTGACCATGCTGATCTTGTTCACCACTCATCACTGTATCCATACATTGAAGACGTTTGTCTCTTAACAGGTGCTCAGTAAATAGTTTTGAATAAATGAATGAATAAAATTATATCATGGCAGTTTCTCTTACCTATAAATCTGGCCCAAACCCCAGTTATATATCCTTCTTCAGTAGCTGTATTTTACTAATAAAGCTGAGCTTCACAAGATGGTGAGTATGTTCTTTTCACAGCCCAAGACAATTTCTTAATGTAAACACAGTGATCACAAG
Organism: Moschus berezovskii; assembly: GCF_049115385.1. Classification (NCBI taxonomy): domain Eukaryota; kingdom Metazoa; phylum Chordata; class Mammalia; order Artiodactyla; family Moschidae; genus Moschus; species Moschus berezovskii. The sequence continues at coordinate 95,295,093 of NC_142461.1, read as the reverse complement.
AAACTCAGTTAATATAGAGGAATAGCAGGCTGTCTCCATGGGATTTAATTTGATTCTGACATAGAATCTTTAGTAAAATATCCATTATTTCAAATACCATATTGGCCTGTTTTTGGACGACTCATTGAAGCAGCCTAGGATGAAATAAAATTTCATACAACAAAGTATTTTCATAAAGATATCATGTTCTTAAACCATGAGCTTTCTTCAGGACACCTTCTGTCAGGTTATAAGTCCTGGAAACAGCAAAGAAGCTTATGGATTCATTTTCATTCCCCCGCACTCCATTAGGTGTGAATTAGACAACAAATTTGAATCTGTTTCTCAGCTTGAACCTTTTTGTACGATGTTATTGACACAGAGTTAAGAAGCTAGGAATATACTAATTTTCTTATAGCTTGCTTGGCTATTTATGGATGATCATTTTTTCACCGATTCACTATTTTTAGCTATAATAAATATTTTATTGGTCATATTTATTATGTTCAATAGACTCTGGGCATAGACTCACTCAGAGATGACTTAAACCAGAAAAGTAATTTTAACTTCAATTTCTTTATTTAATTACTGAAATTAGCTGATGCCTCTTCACAACTTTAAAGGTTTTTAAAGTAAAATCATGAAAAAAATAATAAAGTCCAATAAGTATCATTTTGTAGCAAACATACCAGACCCTGTTTTCATAAAATCCTATGAATAAAACTTTAAGGGTAGTTTGACTTACATAGAATTAATTCAACCAGGAAAAAAAAAAACATGAAAGATGATATTAAAACACTGAGCTAGAAAAAAGTACTATGTGGATTAACTTTTAAAAAGAGTTGTGAGTTGCTATTAAAATAAAGCTGAACTATCCAGAAAATTATTGCTAGTATCAACAATCACATAAAAAGATGATTAATGAGCATTTTTCTCTTTGATTTTCCTTTTCTGACATTTTCCATTTTATGAACTTTCTTTTCCAGGTAAATTTTAGAGCCAGGGTACAAAAGGAGTCCCATTTGGATGTTTATTATAATTATTACATTGAATTTATAAATTCACTCAAAAACTATTTGATGTTTTTACAATATTGAATATGGCTTCCCTGATGGCTCAGTCAGTAAAGAATCTGCCTGCAATGAGGAGACTGACTGTAATGCAGGAGACATGAATTCCATCCCTGGGTTAAGAAGATCCCCTGGAGATGGAAATGGCAACCCACTCCAGTATTCCTGCCTGGGAAATCCCATGGACAGAGGAGCCTGACAGGCTACAGTCCATGGGGTTGCAAAAGTTGTAAACATCAAAGTATTTGATGCTTTTACAATATTGAGTAATCTGTATCAGTGAAGTGAGTGAAATGTCTGACTCTTTGTGACCCCATGGTCTATAGCCTACCAGGGTACTCTATCCATGGGATTCTTCAGGCAAAAATACTGGAGTAGGTTACCCTTTCCTTCTCCAGGGTATCTTCCCAATCCAGGAATTGAACCCATGTCTCCTGCATTGTAGGCAGATTCTTTACTGTCTGAGCCACCAGGGAAGCCCATCTTATCAGGTCCATGTTATACTTCTCTGTTTTCAGTATTTTCTGTATCTTTCAGTACAAGTTTATATTCTTCAGAAAGTAGGTACCTTGAACATTTTTTGTTGAATATATTTGTAGGTATGTAAAAGGTTTTGGTGTTTTAGTAAAAGGGCTCTTCCTTCAAATACATAGAGATATAAGACACTGAGAAAATTGCATTTGAACTCTAATGTTCTTAGACCTGATTATCAATGTGACTCATCAGGTCAAGTCACAATCCAGGAGTAGTTTCTCAAGCTCATCATTTTAACTACATGAGAACATGATGATCCCAAAAAAATAGTCAAGGACTTCCTGATCAGAAACATATGTGCAATCTAATAATGTTTATATTTATCTGGAAACAAGCAGTTGTAAGACAGAAAAATGAGAAATAACCTGAGATAAATTCATAGAATATCCAATTACACAGAGTCCATTGTAATGCACTAGTTTTCAGAGCCAAGGCAAAAGGATGGAAGGACAGCTTTACTCCAGCAATAGCTGCCAAAAATTTTATGAGGCACATGCAGAGATAGCAGCTTTGAAATTACAGTTTTATTCACCTCCCCAAATCCTGTGCTAAATACCTGCAGACTGGGGAGTTTCATAATTGCAAATGATAAAGTGCAATTGTAATCTCAAGAGGATTACTAAAGAAATAAATAGATGACTTTTATTAAAAATAAGGTTTATGGATTGGAAACACAATTGTGTTTATTTAAAAAACCTCCTATTTGCTGAGCTTTCATAGACACAGAATCATTTGCTAGATATTTTTTCTCCATATGCTATATGTTTCTGTTTCTTTCTCATTTAGATTTATAAGTCACATCTTCCACCTATTGAGTTCACTGAGCCACCCAGTCTTCTCCAACTCTTGTGAGATGAAGCAAGCACTTCATAGAGCTCCAAGAATAGTTTGTCCTATTTAAGAAATGCCAGATGGGACAGATAATACCATGCCTTGCCTCGTCTGTACTGCTAATGTGGCACAACTTTTACTTTCTATTGAAACCAGAAAAGTCTTTTCTGTTACACAAAAAGTGAGAAGCATCTTTAGATTTTCATCTTTTAACAGTTGCATCATGCCCTGAGCCCTTACCCAGGATCAGTTTCTAAAACAATACCATCAGGATTGGTAATTATTAAATGAGACAAATTTTAAGCAGGGGTCTGGATAATGGTGTTGGGCTGGTATTGACATTTCAGTGATAAGTTATCTATCTAACTCTAAAAGAAGGGGAATTTGTGTGTGTGCTCAATCGTGTCCGCCTCTCTGCAACCCCAAGGACTGTAGCCCACCAGGCTCCTCTGTCCATGGGATTTCCCAGGCAAGAATACTGGAGCAGGTTACCATTTCCTTCTTCAGGGGATCTTCCCGACCCAGGGATGGAACCCATGTCTCTCGGGTCTACTACATTGGCAGTCAGGTTCTTTACCACTAGCGCCACCTGGGAAGCCCCAAAAGAAGGGGAGAGTGACATAAAACTAATCTATTCACAGAATCAGAAATGCTGAGTTTTCTGATGGCAGCTATCCTTTAGAAGGAAAAATGAAAAATCTAACCAATAATTGTTGGATTACTTTCAAAATACTAGTTTCCCCTTTTTCTGAATGTATAATTCATATATTTTCATTCAACTTCTACCAGTGTTTAAGGAAGATATGATCAAAGTTTACTTTCACTGGAGACACATGTGCTGAGGGAGGATGTGTTTAAAATATATAAATGACTATGTTAGAGAGAAACCTTGAAGAGAGAGTATGTTAAACCAGAAATCCAGTTCTATGTGTTCCTGCTCTAGAGTTGATTAAAAGACAGATGAGATTAATAAAAGAAAGTGCTGAGGAATAAAACCCTTTAATTTAGATTTTCTCTAAGAAATCCTGACATTTTCAGTTGAACTTAATGTTTTATCTGGCCATCTCCAAGTCAGCTACCACTGTCACGTATACCGTTAATGATGTTTCCCCGGGGAAAAATTGTTCCCCTGCTTCAGTCATTTGCACAACCAGCATTTTATAATCAAGAGGATAGTCATCAAATTACAAGGAAATCAAATGTTATTCTTTATCAGGAAAATTTTGAAAAATTCCCTATTACAGTCTTCTGTAGACCTAACAAGAGCAAGGTGTCAGTTACCGAGATTTAGTAGAGCTCTCCTCCAGAAACCAGAGTTGATTTCATATGCCCCACCTGTAAAATGAAAATAAATTAGACCTACTCCACTCAGAACACCGCAGTTGGCCAACCTCTTAAATGTGCTTATTAATGTAACAAATATACCACAAAGCTCTTCTACTAAGGCCGTCTTCTGAAATCAAAGGTGTTGGGGAATCAAACGAATAAAGGAATATAATATTTCAGACTTCCCTTTGAAGTTACTTGAAGCGGAAGAGACTAGTTTAATTCACAGTTTGGTTCTTCTTCATAGATATGCTGATTAGAATGAAACTGACAAGAGATCATGGACCATACAGAGACAAAAGACATCTTAAACCATGAATTCTTTGTAAATTAAATGAGGAAGCCCCCGTACCACCAAATTCAATTATAATCCCAAAGGCATTGTCTTCAGGCAAAACTGCTGTTCTTAATGTTATTTTTATTCTAGGTGATGAGTTTTAGAAATAATATTTTGTAAAATTTGATTTCTTTTGTCATCTATTAACTCTTCATGTGTAGGTATAAAACATGGAGTATACTATACTAATAGCTAAAATTTAAAGGAGGTCAGATATCACACAGATGGTGAAATGTATTAGTCAGGACAAGACAGCCTATGCTGTGGTAACAATACACCCTAAAACATGAGTAGCTTAACAGAGCAGAGATTTATTTTTTGTCTACATCACACACATGTGTGTTGGAAGGCTCTCCTTGATGACTGTCATAAATTGCAACTCAGAATTATTCTATCTTGAGACGCTTTGATATTTTCAAAACACAAGAACTTTTCACTCACAATGGAAAGGGAAGAAAGAAACAGGAAAAGGAACAAAGATTATCCTTTTAAAAAAAGTTTTATTGAAGTATAGTTGATTTACAAAGTTGTGCTAATTTCTTCTGTACAGCAAAGTGATTCAGTAATACATATATATATTCTTTTCATATTCTTTTCCATTATGGTTTATCATAGGATATTGAAAATAGTTCCCTGTGATGTACCTTGTTGCTTATCCATCTTGTACATTCTAGTTTGCATCCGCTAATCCCAAACTCCCAATCCTTTCCTTCCCCACACCCCTCCCCCTTGGCAACCATAAGTCTGTTCTCTGTGTCTATGAGTCTGTTTCTGTTTCATATTTGTGTCACATTTTAGATTCCACATGTAAGTGATACCATACTGTATTTGTCTTTCTCGTTCTGACTTACTTCACTCAGTATGGCAATCTCTAGGTCCATCCATGTTGCTGTAAATGGTATTATTTCATTCTTTTCTATGGCTGAGTAACATTCCATTGTATACATATACTGCATCCTCTTGATACATTCATCTGTCAATGGACATTTAGGTTGTTTCCATGTCTTGGCTGTTGTCAGTAGTACTATTGTGAATATAGCAGTGCATGTATCTTTGCAATTTAGAGTTTCTTCTGGGTGTGTACCCAGGAATGGGATTGCTGGATCATATGGCAGCTCTAAGTTTTTTGAGGAACCTCCATACTGATTTCCATAGTGGCTGCACTAATTTACATGTCCACTAACAGTGTAAGAAGGTTCCCTATTTTCTCCACACCCTCTTCAACATTATTTGCAAACTTTTTTAATGGTGGTCATTCTGATTGGTATAAGGGGGTACCTCATTTTTTGATTTGGACTTCTCTAATAATCAGGACTGCAAGGAGATCCAACCAGTCCATTCTAAAGGAGATCAGTCCTGGGTGTTCATTGGAAGGACTGATGCTAAACCTGAAACTCCAATACTTCGGCCACCTCATGCGAAGAGTTGACTCACTGGAAAAGACTCTGATGCTGGGAGGAATTGGGGGCAGGAGGAGAAGGGGACAACAGAGAATGAGATGGCTGGATGGCATTACTGACTCGATGGACATGAGTTTGAGTGAACTCCAGGAGTTGGTGATGGACAGGGAGGCCTGGCGTGCTGTAATTCATGGGGTCGCAAAGAGTCAGACATGACTGAGCGACTGAACTGAACTGAACTGAATAATCACCACTGATGAACATCTTTCCTTATTGGCCATCTGTATGTCTTCTTTGGAGAAATGTCTATTTAGGCCTTCTTTCCATTTCTTGATTTGGTTGGTTGTTATTATATTATTGAGTTTTATGGGCTATTTCTATATTTTGGAAATTAATATTTCCAAATTGCCAGTTGCATCATTTACAAATATTTTCTCCCAGTCTGTAGGTTGTCATTTCATTATGTTTATGGATTCCTCTGCAGTGCAAAATTTTGTAAGTTTGATAAGGTCCCATTTGTTTATTTTTGCTTTTGTCTCTATTGCCTTGGGAGAATGATCTCAGAAAACATTATTATGATTTTATGTCAGAAACTGTTTTGCCTATGTTCTTTTCTAGGAGTTTATGGTGCCATGTCTTATACTTAAATCATGAGGCATTTTGAGTTTATTTTTGTGTACTGTATGAGAGTATGTTCTAATTTCATTGATTTACACGTGGCTGTGCAACTTTTCCAACACCACTCACTGAAGAGACTGTCATTTCCCCATTACATGTACTTGCCTCCATTGATAAAGATTAATTGTCCATAGGCATGTGAGTTTATTTCTGGGCTCTCTATTCTGTTCCATTGATCCATATGTCTGTTCAAGGAACAAAAATCCTTAACTGATTCAGGCAGAAGTCACACAAATGACCTCTACTCCCAATGCACTGGCCAGAACATAGTCTCATAGCAGAAAGCCTGAGAAATGCAGTTTTCTTGATGCCCAGAAAAAAAGAAAGTAAACACAAATCACTGTCTCTACCTCAATAGACATGGACCTTGGAGTCAAACTGCTGAGGGATGGGTTCCTATAGCACTTGGGACAAGTTGCCTAACTTCCTTCACCTTAGTTTCACCATCAGTCACATAGGAATAGGAAAACTCCTTGCAAGACAGTTGTGATGGGTGATTAAATCACTTATCTGCCTAGATTATCTAATTTAATACTCAACATATGACAACTATTGTTACTATTATTTAAATTAGCTCCTGTTTTTTGTAACTGTTCCTAAGATTCGAGCAGATTTCAAGTGCAGCACCACCATATCATAAGACTGTTCTGGCCTGTAAAATCATCCTGTGTAGATCTGAGCTAGAGAACTTTCAAGCTTACTTCACCAGATGAAACTCTTCATACAAATATCCACCTTTCATTGACTACAGCCCTGTCTTCTCTGCTTATTAGTGAATGTGTGTGTGTGTTAGTCACTCAGTCATGTCTGATTCTTTGTGACCCCATGGACTGTAGCCCACTGGCCTCCTCTGTCCATGAGATAATCCAGGAAAGAATACCGGAGTGGATTGCCATTTCCTTCTCCAACTCGGAAAATTTCTGAAGCTTTTAACCTGATTTTAAGCCTCCGGAGTTCTGGCATTTGCTTTTTTATTCCCTTGTTTGTATTTTTCTTTTTTTTTCTTATTTTGTTGTTGGAACAACAGATTGAAACCCTTAGAGATAACATTCTGTTGATTAAATGCCTCTTTCTTTTTTTTTTTTTATTTTTTATTTTTTGATTATTTATTTATTTGCATTACAATAGTTTAATATGAACAATCAGAGCTAATGAACAGTATAACAATATTTTACAACTGAAATAATTAAAATAAACTATAAAATTACTACATAAAACAGGTCTGATCTAGCTAATTTACTTTCTATAATCTCTTCAGTGCTGCAAAACCATTTCTTTCTTTTTTTTTTTTTTTCATGTTTTAATAAACACTTCGTCTTTTTGTATTGCTTTCTTTTTCATCACAATAATAGAAATATAACACCATATATCACTGTAAAACACATTTCCACATAAATGCTGATAAGCACAAAATATTTTTCATCATTTACATTTTACCTGTAATAATATATGGCAGGATTAAAGCTGCATCCATCATGTGTCTAACTAACCTTGCTGTAATGAATTTTTAAATGTAATGGTTTCTGTCGCAAAGTAAAATCGTACATAATGTCTAGTGACACAGTACGATGGTGGATGGGTGGTTTTGGAAAATGGAAATGCAACTTCATTTTTAATTAGATTAATAAACTTCACCACCTCCACCTCCAGCCAGCTTCCCAACCCTCCCTCCCACCACCATTATTTATTTATTTATTTATTTTAAATGAGGCTTTTAATTAATGTTTGACAGAGCTGATTCAGGTTGAATAGACTAAATTTCTTTAAACAAACTTACTTATACTCCAGAGTCCTTTAAAAACTTAATAGCATTTATACCTTATTGAAGGTTTACTATGTTTTCAGAAACTAGTCGAAAAAAAAATTCAGAATCCCTGAACGTCTTAATAAGCAATTGGACCTAAATGACTGCATTTTAATTTCTTCCCTTTCTAACTGTGCCTTCCTTCATTAAAGCACTCTAAATGAGCTCTAAATGCAAGTAAACGAACATGCTTTCCACATTAAGCAGTCTAGATGCAGACACAGAAAAGTCATGTCTATTTCCCATCTTTCGAACTCCTTATTTTGAAACAACTAAATAAGAGTCTTAAAAAAAAAAAACATGGATAAGAGCTCTGGCATTGCTTTTCCTCATTATGCCTTTAAGATTCGATTCACACTATAGAGATCTGTCAGCACAATCATTCAGGTGGTAAGAGAGACAGCAGCTACTGCCTAACTAGGAAACCGACATTATTCCTGGAGTATGTGCCATCCTGCGGAGCTTGGATTAACTCAAGATGGATACCTTCTCTCCAATGCTTTGTTACAAATCACTTCTGCTAGTACCAAAGGTACTGCAAAGAAGCATTCAACACCCACAAGGAGTTATTTAAGATGAAATATGAAGCGTTCTGACTGCTTCTGGATTATCTTTTCTGTTTCTTAATGAATTTTTTAAAAGGAAGTAGCAGCTTTTCTTCTATCAGCGTCCCTGAAATGTGCGTGTGCATATATCAACCATGGTCAAGATGAAACTGTTGAAATATTACCTTAGTAAATAGAAATCCATCCACTCGATATATTTCTTCTTATACATTTAGTATAAGTATTACTATTGTTTTGTCACAACTCTGAAAATTCTGACTCTAGCATGTTTGACTTCCACAGTGCATCCTGGGGTCCTCCAGTACGTGGTAGAGTGCCAAACTCCCAGCGACTGCTACTGCAACAGCATCCCTCTCTTTCCCCTCCCCACCACCTAGGTCCTCACTCACGCACATACATGCACTTGCACAAGTATACACGCGTGCACCCACACACACACACCCCCTTAGGAATAACAGTTCAAAAAACTCTACATACCATCTGACAATCGCCTGGTGCTTCAGGGCAGTGAAGCCAACAAAAATAACTCAAGGACCTGGTTTCCTGTAGAGCGAGGGCAATGAAATTATATCCAAATTCTCCTACAAATCCACTATCTATAGCTTCTCCAATTCCTGAAATCATCCTGCACCTTAAATTTTGCCTTTATGTAAGGTAACTGCTGAATCCCTAGGAACTGCTCCTTATTATCATAACTGACTTCAGAACATCTAAGCAAAGAGGCAAAAAAAATCTCTCATGATTCCTGATCTCCCTCTTTATACTCACGTGAATAAAAAGAAAGAAACAAGAAACAGGAATCCTTTAACTTTGCTATGTGTTAAGAAAGCACTTTGAAAATGAATTTAAATCCTGAGTAGATTTTGTAATGCCAGCTGTCCCTCGCTCCTCTGAGCATGGAAAGTATACATCTCGTTCTGACCACATGCAAACTGATTCTGTCATTTGCCTGTAAATAGTGTTCTATTATAATCAGATTAAGAAGGAAATGGCAACCCACTCCAGTATTCTTGCCTGAAGAATCCCATGGATAGAGGAACCTGGTGGGCTAGAGTCCATTGGGTCACAAAGAGTCAGAGACGTCTTAGTGACTGAGCACATGATCAGATCCTGAAACTCCAGATAATAAGCATAATAAGCAAGAGCCACCCTCACCATGTACCAGCTGTTCTTTTTACGGCCCAGAAAAGAAAGAGGTCTACTAAGCTGTGTGAGACAACTCATTTCTCTCTGAATCTTAGTTCTTTATCCACAAAATGAGATACTCCTGAACTATTTTTCAGAGTAGATTAGGTATGAATTAATGGTTTTCTTTATTATATTCTGCTACCTTGTTTCCAGGTTAAAGTGAAAATAGCAAGGAATAAAGGAGTGGAGTGTTAATGAAGCTCATTCCAGATACAAGGTAGAGACATTTACTGGACAAAAGTACACAAGAAGAACTCCATGAGTTACAACAATTGACAGGCACCCTGTGTTGGCCAGGGATGACTCAACACATGGAACATGAAGAAAAACCATGGAACCAAAATGCCCAAATGCACCTCTTGCATCAAGCTGTCCCTGGTACCTCAATTGAGGTCTTGAGTATTTTAAATATCCAAGCATACCTGAGATATAGATATAAATACCTTGGCTTTAGTAAGCTTATCAGAATATCAGACCCTTTCAGAACTCATGAACTGGTTCAAGGAGACTTTACAGTAGAGAAAGCAGGACCCCTGACCCAGAGGAAATGTGTAGCTCCTAAAGGAACTAATGACAGGGATGTGGTTTTGGTGGGAAGAAGAAATAGAATAAGTTACTGGAAAACTCGATGTAAAGGAGGAACCAGATCACAAAGATACACAACAAAATTCAGATACTGTTAACAGAGGAGAAGGACAGGACCTCCAGAGAGATACAGAGCCATTAATCTACTGGTCTAAGAGTCCTAAATGCAAGAACTTCTAAGGACACAAGTGATCCTAAAATCTGTTGTTCATTCAGTCAGTCGTGTTTGGCTCTTTATGACCCCATGGACTGCAGCATATCAGGCTTCCCTGTCCTTCACTATTTCCTGCAGTTTGCTCAGATTAATGTCCATTGAGTCAGTGATGCTATCTAACCATATCATCCTCTGCTGCTCTCTTCTTTTGCCTTCAATTTTCCCCAGCATCAGGATCTTTTCCAATGAATTGGTTCTTCACATCTGGTGGCCAAAGTATTGGAGCTTCAGCATCAGTATCAGTCCTTCCAAAGAATATTTAGGGTTGATTTTCTTTAGGATTGACTGGCTTGATCTCCTTGCTGTCCAAAGGACTCTCAAAAGTCTTCTCCAACACCACCATTCAAAAGCATCAATTCTTTGGTGCTCAGTCTTTATGATCCAACTCTCATATCTAAACGTGACTACTGGAAAAATCATAACTTTGACTGTACGAGTCTTTGTTGGCAAAGTGATGTCTCTACTTTTTTAATACACTGTCTAGGTTCTGACAGGCTCCTCTGTCCACAGAATTATCCAGGCATGAATACTGGGGTGGGTAGGCATTCCCTTCTTCAGGGGATCTTCCTGACCCAGGGATCGAACCCGGATCTCCTGATTTCAGATAGATTCTTTACCATCCAAGCCAGTAGAGAAGCCCTCTAAAATCTGCATGAGGCTTAAATGTACAGTTGGAGGTTCAATGGCCCTAGTTATAACAGAGTACTTCAAACTCAGGGAGTTAAATAGGTAATTGCCACCTCTTCACCTAAGGCTTCCTCTATTAGAGAAAACTAGAGCTTGAAAGTAGCTCCCTATGTCACCAGTTATTTTCACCCTCTTTATTCATTCAACATCTCATCACCTTCTGTGATTCTATAAGGATTTTGGGGCTAGATTTCTGAAAATCAAAGCCCATCTCAGTTGTAGCCTTACCCTTTCATGGCAAAAGGCCAACTGCAGAGAATTAAAGTTAATGTTTAAAAACCAATGTTCCGAACATACCAGAATGAGAAACGAAAGGAAAATCTTTCCTCAACCAGTCTGTTTTGGATCTTTCTATATCTGAAATAGCAGTTAAGTGTTTTCAGCCAAGACTGTTTTTTAGTTCTTTCATGCACATGGGAAATTGCCCCATGTTGCAAAGCCTCGGGTAAACAGACTCTCAGTGTGTTAGGGCAGTTCTGTCCATAATCAAAACAGCCTCACAGAACTCATCTGAGTTCTGGACTCACTATAGGTCTAATAATAAATAAAGACAGTAGCTAGCTTTTGTGGTATGTGTTAGTTGCTCAGTTGTGTCCAACTCTTTGCAGTCTCATGGACTGCAACCTGCCAGGCTCCTCTGTCTATGGGTTTCTCCAGGCAAGAATATTGGAGTGGGTTGCCATTTCCTTCTACAGAGGATCTTCCCAGCCCAGGAATCAAACACAGGTCTCCTGCATTATAGGCAGATTCTTTACTATTTGAGTTAGCTGGGAAGCCCCTTAGTGGGGCACTTATTATACATTCAATGACCTTCTAAATGCTTTGTATTTACTGATTTAATCCTCATTTAAGACCTAACTAAAGACTGTTTGAGTAGCACTATTCATAACTTCATTTTCCAGATAAAAACTGAGGCATGGATACATCAAACCTGCCCAAGAACACAAAACTAGTATGTGGTAAAGCTGTGATCTGAAAAGGGACAGACTGATTCCAAAGCTATACCCCCTTGCTGATCTACCTCCCATGGCTTCCACCTGCTGCTAAGTTGCCTTTATTTTTTTTATTTTTCTTTATCAGTTGCTTCATTTACTATTATTTTCTCCCATTCTGAAGGCTGTCTTTTCACCTTGCTTATAGTTTCCTTTGTTGTGCAGAAGCTTTTAATTTTAATTAGGTCCCATTTATTTATTTTTGCTTTTATTTCCAATATTCTGGGAGGTGGGTCATTGAGGATCCTGCTGAGATTTATGTCGGAGTGTGTTTTGCCTATGTTCTCCTCTAGGAGGTTTATAGTTTCTGGTCTTACATTTCGATCTTTAATCCATTTTGAGTTTATTTTTGTGTATGGTGTTAGGGAGTGTTCTAGTTTCATTCTTTTACAAGTGGTTGACCAGTTGTCTCAGCACCACTTGTTAAAGAGATTGTCTTTTCTCCATTAAATATTCTTGCCTCTCTTGTCAAAGATAAGGTGTCCATAGATGCATGGATTTATCTCTGGGCTTTCTATTTTGTTCCATTGATCTATATTTCTGTCTTTATGCCAGTACCATACTGTCTTGATGACTGTGACTTTGTAGTAGAGCCTGAAGTCTGGCAGGTTGATTCCCCCAGTTCCATTCTTCTTTCTTAAGATTGCTTTGGCTATTCAAGGTTTTTTGTATTTCCATACAAATTGTGAAATTATTTGTTCTAGCTCTGTGAAAAACACCGTTGGTAGCTTGATAGGGATTGCATTGAACTTAAGAAGAAGTAAAACTCTCACTGTTTGCAGATGACATGATCCTCTACACAGAAAACCCTAAAGACTCTACCAGAAAATTACTAGAGCTAATCAATGAATATAGTAAAGTTGCAGGATATAAAATCAACACATAGAAATCCCTTGCATTCCTATACACTAATAATGAGAAAATAGAAAGAGAAATTAAGGAAACAATTCCATTCACCGTTGCAATGAAAATAATAAAATACTTAGGAATATATCTACCTCAAGAAACAAAAGACCTATATATAGAAAACTATAAAACATCGGTGAAAGAAATCAGAGAGGACACTAATAGATGGAGAAATATACCGTGTTCATGGATTGGAAGAATAAATATTGTGAAAATGAATATATTACCCGAAGTTGCCTTTAAATGACTTAGAAGGGACTTCTTCTTTGGCCAAAAAAGCTCCAGTGAAAGCTGGAGCTAATGTTAAATATCCTTGGGTACCATTTTCCAAAGAGTATCCTTCAGAACTATATTCTCAAGGCCATCTATTAACCTATTATGAAAAAGGAATGCTTGTTGAAATAAGTTTGGAAATGCTGAGTATTATATCCTCTTGCAGAGAGTTGTAATTGAAACGAGCATTTAAAAGGTGATGAAAAGCCCTGCAGTAAACAAATCTGATTAACTTTGTTTAACCAACAACATGTGTCAGGCATGGGGTTTCCCCAGTGGCTCAGTGGTAAAGAATCTGCCTGCACTGCAGGAGACACAGGAGACGTGAGTTCGATTCCTGGGCCAGGAAGATACCCTGGAGGAAGGCATCGCAATCCACTCCAGTATTCTTGCCAGGAAAATCCCATGGACAGAGGAACGTGGTGGGCTACAGTTCATGGGGCTGCAAAGAATCAGATATGACTGAAGTGACTGACCACGCATGTGTCAGACATATTTGACATTGGGACTCATTGTTGTTAACCATGTAACAGTCAACATTCTAGAGAAAGTTCATGGGACATCTGCTTGGGGAAAGCTGTTCTAGAGCCACGATGACATATTCAAACTATTCTAATCATGGCTTACGAGATATGTGGACCCTGATCCCTGAATGAAAACTGAGAAACTACTCCTTCCCAGGTGACATTAAAGGTGTCCAAAGAGTAGGATGCAAGGACTTATAAAAGTGATTCTCATCTGGAGATGATTTGGACCCCAAAAGACATTTGATAATGTCTGGAATCCATTGGTTGGTACTGCCATCTAGTAAGTAGTGACCAGAAATGCTGGTAAACATCAGATAAAGCAAAATACAACTCCACACAGCAAAAACTACTGGGTCCAAAATGTCAATAGGGCCACTATTAAGAAAGTAGGCCAGAAGTAAATAACTTCTTCTATCCATATTATATACCTAAGGAAAGGACCTAGCTTTCTCCACTAGACTATAAATCCTATGAGCAAATAGTCAAATTTCTAAGACATAGAACTATTGCCTTTATATAATAAACACTCTGAATATTTGTTGATTGTCTTGGCTAAAAGATCCTTTTCTAGCCTCCTCAGGGTTTTTTACTAGAATCTCAGAGATCAGGGAACTTCTCACTAAAGGAAACCCCTGAGACAAGGCTCTCTGAATCAGGGAGACTGGTTGAATTGAATCTTGGAGGGCAACTGGAGGAGATGCTAGTTAGATTCAGGATCAGTGAGCACATTTCTGAGATACGTCTCATAGTCAGGAAAAATGAGAACCTGTGAATACCACTGAGTGCAAGGGCTGGTCAAAATGGTCAACTAGAATTTCTTTGTTCTGGAAAACAGTGATTTTTCTCTCTGACATTAAGGTTCTTAGGGAGAGTTTCTCCAACCAGAATAAATAGGAGAATCTTCCCCTGCCCCCCAGGTTTGGAAGAAACAGATTAAAACCAGTTATTAAGCCATTTGGCAAATAAATAAACTGAATGAAAATAAATTGGACTGTGTCCTTAGAGGCCCCAAGAATAAGGTTCCATTCTCTTGGGAAATCAAATAGAGGCCTAGGACATAGATTTTGATACTTTGAGGTCATGCTAGTCCGCAGATCTTCCTTCAGGATTAGGTACACAACACTGTTCTTGGTGGCAAGATCCTTCCAAACTCAGTACACATATGCTCATAATGGATTAGGTTTCAGCCTCTGAGCATTTAGCTTCTTACACATTCCAAGTTTGGAGTAAGTGCACTGGGAGCCATCTGCCACTAAGTGTCTGGTTGAATATGGACCTAATCCATCTCTGTCAGGTGCCTGATAGTCACACACACTGAGAACCCCAATGCCAAAATTATATGTGAATCAAGGACCTGAAGTCCCAAAATGATCCAATTAAGAAATATTTTTAGAACTGAGCTTAATTTTTCTAAGGCTTAAACTTTAAGGATTATTATTATTATTACATAAACAGCAATCTTTGAAATGAAATCTAATTGCATGTACTTTTTAAACTAGAGCACTTCTCACCATGGTTTAGTAATTTTGTTAATGTAATTAAAATATAGTCAGCCATGTGCTTAGTTGCTCAGTTATGTTCGACTCTTTGCGACCACATGAACTGTAGCCCATGGGGATCCTGCTCCTCTGTCCATGGGGGTTCTCCAGGCCAGGAGTGGACTGCCATGCCCTCCTCCAGGAGATCTTCCCAACCCAGAATCAAACCAAGGTCTCCCGCATCGCAGGTGGATGGTTTACCCTGAGCCATCAGGGAAGCACAAGAATACTGGAGTGGGTAGCCTATCCCTTCTCCTGGGGAAATTCCCAACCATCAATCAAACCGGGGTCTCCTGCATTGCAGGTGGATTCTTTACCAGCTGGACTACCCAGGAAGCCCATGGTTAACCATACATTTTTCATAATATAATTTTTAAGCATATCTTTCAGCATAACAGTATTAAGTCTTTGGCTAAAATTAGTTGATATCTGGGAAATGCTACTTTGTTGTATTTTGTTCCAATGACCAAATACAATAACTACAGCCTTGAATACAATGTCTTTTTAAATTGCTATCCAATAGCACAAAATCTGCAAACCCTACACCCAGCAACATAAGAGGTGACCATTTTGTCTCAAAAATAGGATTTCAAGTTTTTTGAGGAATAAAACAATTCCTTGCACTTCTTTATATATATACTATGCTATAATAAGTATTTATTAAATAACATAAAGAAAACCTAAATTTCATCACCTTATGATCTTACTAATACAAATGGGAATGATAGCTAATGCACAATGTGAGCTTTCCATTTGCCAGAATTTGCATTAAGCACATTTTGCATACATAATTTCCACATTAATCACCTGAGATTAATTTTGACATATCCCCATTTTACAAATAAGGCAACTGAGGCTCACAGAGGGTAGTAAATTTTCCTAAGGACACAAAGTTAGTAAATGGCAAACTGGAATCACAAACTCAGATCTGTCTGACTCCTCATAAGTACCATATGGTAACCAATTATGCTACTAGAGCTCCTAGATATGTCTGATTTAAGGGCTCATTACCTTAATTATTGTTTTTCCCCATCCATGAATGCATATTTCTACTGGTCTTCTATTAGCAATAGGCCTTGTGGGAAAGAAATGCTATACATTCGAGAATTCCAGGAGGGGGCCAAAATGGCAGAGTAGAAAGACGTTGAACTCACCTCCTCCCATGGACACACTAAAATTACAACTACTTACAGAGCAACAATCTATGAGGATGACCTGAAGACTAGCAGAAAATAGTTTCTACATCTAAAGATGTAAAGAAGAAACCATAACTAGAATGATAGAAGAGGCAGAGATGGAGTAGGTCAAGATCCACAGTCCTGGGCTGGGAACCCTTAAATGCGAGGGATATCACAACTATGAAAGTCTTTCCCAAGGAGAGAGTAGTTCAAGTCCCATCTCAGGCTCCCCAGTTTAGAGAATCTGTACAAGAAAGACAAGTCCCCAGAATATCAGACTTTGAAAGCCAGTGGAGCTTATGTTCTGGAGAGCCCAAGGGCTACAGGAAACAGACACTTTGCAGTTAAGGGGTACACAAAATTTCACATGCTACAAGTCTGAGCCCAGAGCCAGGGTTTGAGAGGATCCTGAGTAAGACTCTTACTGATTCTGGCAAGCTTCCCAGAAAGCCAGGAGGCAACTTGGACCCCCTTAGGACAGAGACAATGGTGGTAACCACTTTGGGGAGCTTGTTCTACTATGATGACACCTACACTGGCAAGTTCTATTTGAGAATCTTCCTTCAAGCCTAAAGCACTGGGAAACCTAATTGTGCCTGCAAGCAGATCAGTACCAGCTCCAAGCCCCATATTGAGTGATACAGACAGTTGTATTTGGGCCTGTTCTGCCTGTATTTGGGCCTGTTCTGCCCACCAGCAGATCATCACCCCAGCTTTATACCACTTGAGGCCATGCAGCCAGCCACACAACAAGCCTACTCTGTGTTCCAGCAGGTCCATAGCTACAATGTGTGGCATGGTCTCACAGACAAACAGCTGGTGGCCAGCATAACCTATCAGTGCACCTAAAGTGGTTGACCTTGCCATAACAGATGGGTACACATAGCCAACATAAGGGGCACCACTACAGCATACAGCTCTGATGACCAAAGGGGAACATACTGCTGGGTCCCATAAGATACCTCCTACATAAGGCCACATCTCCAAGACTGGGAAATCTAGCTAATCTACCTAACACACAGAAAGAATCAGAGACTTAGGCAAAATGATGATAGAGGGATATATTGAAAACAAAGGAACAAGACACAACCTTAACAGTAGAACTAAATGAAATGGAGATAAACAAAATACCCAACAAAGAGTCTAAGATAATGATCATAAAGAAGTTCACCAAATACTCCAAGACACATATTAATCAAATTAACAAAGATCAAACACAAAGAACAAATATTAAAAGCAGCAAGGGAAAAGCAGCAAATAACACATAAGGGGATTCCCATAAGGATAACAGCTGATCTTTCAACAGAAACTCTTCAGGCCAGAAGGGAGTGGCAAGACATACTTAAAGTGATGAAAGAAAATACCCTACAGCCCAGATTACTATACCCAGCAAGGATCTCATTCAAATATGAAGGAGAAATCAAAAGCTTTACAGACAAGCAAAAGCTGAGGGAATTCAGCATCACCAAACCAGCTCTCCAACAAATGCTAAAGGATCTTCTATAGACAGGAAACACAGAAAGAGTGTATAAACTTAAACCCAAAGCAATAAAGAAAATGGCTACGGGATCGTACTTATCAATAATTACCTTAAACGTAAATGGGTTGAAATTTTCAAAAAGGCTAGGAAACAATTCTCATAGCCATCTATAGTTCAGTGTTGAGTTCATGAATAGTTTTTAAAGTTTGGGACAAACTGTAGTATTTGCTATTTGAAGTACTATTTGTAATTGGCATATTACGATGTAACATTGGTCTTCATTTCCAACTTAAAACGCCTAAAAATACCTAACAGGTTTTTAGATTTGTGAACTTTAGTTGAAATGTATTTTACGATGTTACTAAACCTGCAGAAATATTGAAATATTTCAGAGAACTTATTCACTGTACATTTAATTTATTTTATTTATAAAAGTTATGAACTGTAGAAAGTTTTACTTGTTGGGTCAAATGCTTGTTGCTTCAAATGCTTGTTGCATTTGAAGTGCTAGTTACAAGAAAATCAAATACCTTCAATGTATAAATGTTATTAAGTTTTTAAAGGACTCTGGAGTATAAGTAAGTTTGTTTAAAGAAATTTAGTCTGTTCAACTTGAAAAAAAATAAATAAATAAAATTGGAAAAAAAAAAAAAAGAAGTTCACCAAATTTGAAAGAAAATGATTGAACATGGTGAGAATATCAACAGAGTTAGAAAATATAAAGAAGAATCAAAATGAGCTAAAGAATACAATACTTAGCATTAAAGGTACACTAGAAAGAATATCGGAGAAGACAATGGCAAGCCACTCCAGTACTCTTGCCTAGAAAATCCCATGGATGGAGGAGCCTTGTAGGCTGCAGTCCATGGGGTCGCTCAGTTGGACACGACTGAGTGACCTCACTTTCACTTTTCACTTTCACACATTGGAGAAGGAAATGGCAACCCACTCCAGTGTTCTTGCCTGGAGAATCCCAGGGATGGGGGAGCCTAGTGGGCTGCCGTCTATGGGGTCGCACAGAGTCGGACACAACTGAAGCGACTTAGCAGCAGCAGCAGCAGCAAGAATATATAAGTACACAAGTAGATTAGATGATACAGAGAAAATGATCAGCAAACCGGAAGACAGTGTAGCAGAAATAATCCAAGCTAAACAGAAAAAAAAGGGGGGAAAAAGATTTTTAAAAAATGAGTATAGTTTAACAGACCTCTGGGACAATATCAACTGCATTAGTATTCTCATTATAGGGGTCAGAGAAGAAGAGAAAGAAAGGGACAGAAAATATACTTGAAAAAAATAATACCTGAAAACTTCCTTAACCTGAGGAAGGACACAGGCAATCTCAAATTAACCCAAAGAGGTCTACACCAAGATACACTGTAATTAATATAGCAAAAATTAAAGATGAGAAAATCTTAAAAGTAGCAAACAAATGGAAAGATATACTGTACTCACAGTTTAGAAGAATAAATACTGTTAAAATGACCATAGTATTCAAGGCCACCTACAGATTCAATCCAATACTTATCAAAATAGCAATGGAATTTTTCACAGAACTAGAAAAAAATAATTCTAAAATGTGTATGGAAACACAAAAAACTCTGAATAGCCAAAACAATTTTGAAAAAGAGCAGAGCTGGAGGTACCATGCTCCTTGATTTCAAACTATACTACAAAACTACAGTAATCAAAACAAAAACAGACACATTTTTTGTTCAATGGAAGGCTTGAAAGCCCAGAAATGGACCCACTCTTCATATGGGCAATTATGACAAAGGGGAATATGAATATACAACTGGGAAAATACAATCTCTTAATAAATGGTATTGGGAAAACTGGGTAGCTATTACAAAAGAATTAGACTGGACTACTTTCTTACATTATACAGAAAAATAAACTCAAAATTAAAGACTTAAATGTAAGACTTGAAACCATACTTGTGGAAGATAACATAAGCAGTAAGCTCTTTGACACTGCCCTTAGTAATATTTTTTTAGCTCTATCTCCTCTGGTAAGAGCCAAAAAAGCAAACACACATGCAAATGGGACAACTTAAAACTAAAAATATTAGCACAGCAAGGGAAACATCAAAACAAAAAGACTATCTACTGAATGCAAGAAGATATTTTCAAATTATGTATCTGATAAAAGGTTAATATTCAAAATATGCAAACAATTCATAAAACTCAACATCAGAAAAATAACTCAAGTAAAAAAATGGGCAGGGGACCTGAATAGACATTTTTCCAAAGAAGCCATACAGACAGCCCATAGTCATATCAAAAGATGCTTAACATCACTAATCATTAGGGAAATGCAAATTAAAACCATAATAAGATATTACCTTACATCTGTCAGAATGGCTATCATCAAAAAGACAACAAATAACAGTTGTTAGCAAGGATATGGAGAAAAGGGAATCTTTGTGCACTGTTGGTGAGATTGTAAATTGGTTCAGCCACTATAAAAAACAGTACAGAATTTCCTCAAGAAATTAAACATAGACTGCCACATGATCCAGCAATTTTATTTCTGGGTATTTATCCAAAGAAAACAAAAACATTAATTCAAAAACATACACGAACCCCCAGATTCACTGTATTATTTATGATAGCCAATATATGGAAGCAACCTCAGCGTCCACTGATTGATGAATGGATAGGGAAGGTGTAGTATATGTATATATGTGTGTGTGTTTATATATATATATATATATATACAATGAAATATTACCCAGTCATAAAAAGGAAGTCTTGCCATTTTTGACAACATGAATGGATCTAGAGAATATTATGCTGAAATACATTGGAGAGGGAAAGACAAATATCATATGATCTCATAGGTGGAATCTAAAAAACAAATGAAAACAGACTCATAGACACAGAAAACAAAGGTGGTTACCAGAGGGGATATGCATGCTAGTGTGGAATAGGTAAAAGAGATTAAGAGCTACGAGCCTCTAGTTATACAATAAAGAAGGTATGAGGATGCAATACATAGCATAGGAATATGGTCAATAGTAATATAATAATTCTGTATGTAAATAGATGGCTATAAGACTTATTGTGTTACTTATTTCATAGTGTTTACACAAATGTCAAATCACTATGTAGTACACCTGAAACTAGCATAGTATGTATATCAACATTTCAATTAAAAAAATAATTCTAGGCAATGAGCTAATGTTTTAAATTGTTTATTCCAGGTGCTTCTTGGGACACCAATTCTTTTATCTATTTTCTGCCTTAGTATGCCACATCAACTTCTCTCCCTTAATGAAAAACCTGAATTATCAAATGTTTAAGTATTCATACCAGGCTTTCTGCATTCTCTATAGTCAGAGGAGCCACTTACCTAGTGAAATGCTAGGATAGCCCTTAGACACTAAAAGAACACAAAGGTAAAAACAAGTGTTCACAGAATATTCAAAAACTATCTTAAATATCATCAACTTCAATACTCATTCTGCATATATGTGTTCATGAGCAGAAAGGGCTATTCAGAATTTAAACAGGTAATTAGTGACTAGATTAGACTAGATACCCATTCTACTATCAGGATCTATTTTCATCACATCATCTTCCCTCTCCTTGAATTACTCTAAGACAAACAAATACCAGTCTTTTAGGCAGGGTGATCCAAGGATTTTTCCAATGACCCTTCCTTCCATGGAACTTTCTAAAATTGGAGAAAGGAATTATTTATAGCTCTTATGTCAAGGTGCTTTTCAAATATCTAATTATCCAATGACCCACAGGAGCACTAGAGATGCAAAAGGACAGTGGATGTGGATGTGTATTTTGTAATCATTCATGTGATGACTGAAACTCCAGTACTTAGACAATGAATGCCCAGGGTGAGGATGCTAGGAAGTGAAAGCAAACATCTGTGCCTGTCACTTAAAGATATGCTGAGGGCAGGAAAAAAATCTTTGCAATGCTTTTAACCCACTAGAGGTAACAAAGTGATCTCTAAATGACATCAGCAAACTTAGCAGCAGTTATCTGGGGCAGATTTTCTGTTCCACTTCATTTTTTAAAATGCTCTTTTGGGCCTTCTAAATGATATTGTATAGGAGAATACAGTTCTGAGTCGTATTAACAGTTTCAACTGACAGCATTTGTAATATAGTCCATGAGTCTTAGAAATGTTTTCACCTACCAAATTAGACTATTTCCATCTGTCAGACATTACTACTTGTCTTTGGAGATTAACTGAGTTAAAACAACCATGGCTGCTTTTCAAGGCTTTAATTCAATGTAGGCAGCATTCTCATGCCCAGGTCTAACTCGGTTTCATTGCTCTGAGATTACAGCACCTCAGTTATTTTAGCCCAAAGAGAAAGATTAACTGCTCTGGAGGAGCCAGACAAGACAGACTTATAATCACAGATCCTGGAATCTGGCTTCAGGTGTTAACAGGCATAACCAGAGTTCTTGTAAAAGAATGAATAGAAGGAAGCATAAAGAAAAACCATCAGAGACGCACAGAAACCATCAGAGTGCAAAGTGTTTCCTTTTTTCCCCCATCTTAGCCATTTTTTTCAAAAGAGAATATAATCAGAGAAATACACTTGACTTGTCCTGTGCTTGAGACACCATCAAGACTGGGATTATCCACCAGAAATAATGAAAATGCCAGTTCTCTAGGTCCCATCCTTGTTGGTGTAGTTCTGGGATCAGACACTTGTGTTGTTTTTTAGCCACTAAAGTTTCCTTTTATCATTTCTGCAGTTACCTTCCATTCACACCCCTGAAGCTCCTCTTCACTGCTTTATTATCTTTACTCATGTTCTAGTATCATGTCCTCCTTCAGAAATTACCTGTTTCTGAGCTACTGCTTCACATACTATAAAACTAAGACATACTAAGTACTATATAAAGATCTGAAAAATTGACTGTACAGCATATATTTGTCATAAAGGCCAATAGTTTAGGTGCAAAGTTAGATAATTCTGCAATTTCTAAGACATTCATTTTATTCTATAATAGAAAAATTTTAAAAATGCTCTAAGATATCTCTCAACCCAACCAAAATAGTTTTTATTTTAACATCCTTCTTGACAAGTTCTTTTTTTCTAAAGATGTATCGCTTGATTTCAGGGGTTCATTAATTTAGTTAGCAAATATTATTAAGCACTTGCCACAAAGCAAGGAATGGTGTCAAATGTCTGGATTTAAAGCCTGGCTCTGATATTTGCTACCTTTCTTATAGATGGTTCTAAGGTTTAACAGAGATAATAGGCTCAGAAACTAAATGTAAAGGGATAGGAAAGACAAGCTAAGACCAGCTGCCCCAGCCCAGTGAAGTCAGGGTGTCATTCCAAGAAAAGTGAGTCACTGTCTCCATGCACACACAGTTCTGAAGGAATGTACAGAGATTTTTTTCAGAGCAAGAGGTGGACATAAAACAGAAATATCTGGTTATTTCTCCAGGAGAAACAATTTTATTTGGAAGAGAGTAAGAGAGAATTGCTATATTATTTTAAATGTCCAACATTCAACAGAAACATAGATTGTATGCAAAAAACAGGAAACTGTGACTTACATATAGGAAAGAAAAGCAAGCAACAGAAATTACCTTTGAATGATCCCACATGTTAAACATAGTAGACAAAGACTTCAAAGCGGCTATTATAAATAGCTTAAAGAAGTAAAGGAAAATGTGATGACAGTGTCTTGTCAAAGAGAAAATATCATCAATACAGAAATAAATTATTCAAAAAATGGAAATTCTGAAGTTGAAAAATAAAACTGAGATGAAAATTTCATTGAAGAGTCAACAATAGATTTAAACTAGCAGAAGAAAGCATCAGTGAACTTCAATACAGATCAATAGAGATGATGCAGTCTGAAGAATAGAGAGATTAAAAATTAAGTAACATCAGAGAAATGTGGGACACCATTAAGTGCAACAACATATGCATAACAGGAGATAAAACGGGAAGAGAAGAAAGAAGAGGAGAGGAGAGGAAAGAAAAAAAAGCAGAAAAGTTATCAAGTAATAATGATAGCAACATTCTAAATTTAATGGAAAGTATTAATTAACATATCCAAGAGCTCAATGAACTCCAGGTTATGAAAACACAAGGAAATCCCCACCCAAACTTATCATGATAAAAATGTTGAAAAAACAAAGACAAAAGCTTTAAAGCAGCAAGAAAAATATCTACAAACATTTAAAGGAGAATGAATAGTAAGCTTTACAATCTCTTCCCAAGGAACACTGCCCAACTTATTATATGAGGCTACTAGTACTCTGATACCAAAGCCAGACAAATATATCACAGCTATAAACCATACTGTGTCCTCCCAAAATTCTCTACCACTAAATTTTGGAAACTGGATCTTTATGAGGTAATTAAGGTTAAATGAAGTCTCTCTCTGCCCCCCTCCATTCTCCTTTCTCTCCCCTCCACACACTCAGAGGAAAGGCCTTGTGAAAACAAAGTGGTCATCTGCAAGCCAGGAAGATGGCTCTCATCAGTAACTGAATCAGTAAGCTTGATCTTGAACTTCTCAACCTATAGAACTCTGAAAAATAAACTTCTATTTAAGCCACATAGTCTGTGGTATTTTGTTATGATAACCCAACAGACTATTATAATCACCCAAAGAATACAAAACTACAGACTATCAGGGACATGAATGCAAAAATCCTCAAGATATTACTATCAAGCCAAATCTAACACATAAAGATATGATTATAAACTATACTAAATGGAACTATTGCAAGAATCCAAGGTTAATTTAATATTAAAAAATCAATTAATATAACACACATATCAATATAATAAAGTACAAAAGCCATAATATAATAAAGTTCAAGAGATCTTCATAGATGAAGAAATTTTTTTTTCAAAACTCAATACTCTTTCAAAATTAAAGAAAAAAATAAAACTTATACAACCAACCAGGAATAGACATAAACTTCCTCAACCTCATCTACAAAAGACACCTACAAGAAATAAAGCCACAGCTAACATTATACAGAATGGTGAAACACTGAATGCATCCTCCTGAAGATCAGGAGAAAAATGAAGTTAACTTCTCTACCCACTTCTATTCCACATTTTACTGGAGGTTCTAGCCAGGGCAATGAGACAAGGAAAAAAAAAACTATCCACTCTAAGATATGTAAATATATGTTCACATAAAAACTTGTACAGATGTTCATATAAGCATTATTCATATCAAACAAAAAGTAGAAACAAGTCAAATTTATATAATTAGATGAATGAATAAATAATACATTGTATATCCATACTATGGAATATTATTCAGCAATAAAAATAAAATGAAGTACTCATGCCACTTACAACTTGGATAAACTTTGAAAATATTATGCTAGGTGAAAAAATCCAGTCACAAAAGACCACATATTTCATGATTTTATCTATTTGAAATGTCTAGACTAGGGAAATCTATAGATACAGAAATTAGTGGTCGCCGAAGGAAAGTTATGACCAACCTTGACAATATATTAAAAAGCAGAGACATTACTTTGCCAATCAAGGTCCGTCTAGTCAAGGCAATGGTTTTTCCCGTGGTCATGTATGGATGTGAGAGTTGGACTGTGAAGAAGGCTGACCGCCGAAGAATCGATGCTTTTGAACTGTGGTGTTGGAGAAGACTCTTGAGAGTCCCTTATACTGCAAGGAGATCCAACCAGTCCATTCTAAAGGAGATCAGTCCTGGATGTTCATTGGAGGAACTGATGCTAAAGCTGAAACTGCAATACTTTGGCCACCTCATGTGACGAGTTGACTCACTGGAAAAGACTCTGATGCTGGGAAAGGTTGGGGGCGGGAGGAGAAGGGGACGACGGAGAATGAGATGGCTGGATGGCATCACCGACTCTGTGGACATGAGTTTGAGTGTACTCCGGGAGTTGGTGATGGACAGGGAGGCCTAGCGTGCTGTGATTCATGGGGTCGCAGAGAGTCGGACACGACTGAGCGACTGATCTGATCTGATGGTGCACAGGGTGGTAGGATAGGGCGTGATTGCTAATGGATATAGAATTTGGGATGGAGGACTGATGAAAATTCTAAAATTGGATTGTGATTATGATTGCACAACTCTATGAATGCATACTATAAATTCGAGTCTTCCCAGGGGGTCCTAGTGGTAAAGAATCCACCTGCCAATGCAGGAGACACAAAGATGCAGTTTCGATCCTTAGGTCAGGAAGATTCCCCTGGACTAGGAAATGGCACTTCATTCAGTATTCTTACCTGGAAAATTCCATGGGCTATATACTAAAAGCCACGCTAAATGAGTGGATGATATTTCAGTCAAGGCATTTTAAAAAATTAAGAAAACCTTATACATGATCTGCACTGGGTGTTCTGTGAATGCTATATTCTTTTTCTTTTCTTTCACTGAATTTGATAAGAATGCAAAAATGTAGAGAACAAGATGGCAGAGGAGTAGGTGGATGTGGAGTACATCTCTCTCAATGGATACATCAGGAATACACCTTCAGATACATAAGTGCATCCAGAACACCAGCTGAGAGCAGACAGGAATAAATGACCAGTGGGAAAGAATATATAAAGCCACCCAAAACTTGGTAGGATGAAGGAGCTAGGGGGAAAAACAGGAGTGTTAGTAGGACTGGACCTGCCCTTGGCTGGTGGGGGAACTGAAAAGGGGGTCCGATCCCCACAGTTGGGCACTTGTCTGAGTCAGAGGAGAAACATTTAAGGCTGAGACTGAAACAGCTGATCTGTGGCAGCCTAAATGGAATGAGAATCAGACAGTCCTTGCCACAGCCATACATACCCCAGACAGGGACACAGGTCCCCTGAAAGGCACAACAGTTGGGAGCTGGAGTTTAGAGATTGTGGAGCAATTCCAGGGTGAGGGCTGCTGTTGACTGTGGAGAGATGGATCAAGGGGATGTAAGGGAGGAGATTGTGGTAGGAAACGCCTGTGGAGGAAAGCTGGGCAGCCATGGAAGCAAGGTGATACTGCTGAGTCATGCATAATGGGTGGAGCCATCACCATAGCCTCTCTTTCCCCACATGCCAGCATAGGTAACCGTACAATAGAGAGGCTAGCCTATCAAATGCCTGATACACTGAACTACAGAGTAGGACCCCACCCAGACTGCCCCTTTAAGTGCCTGACACATCTATCTACAAAATAGGACCCCAGCCAGGGGGGTCCCTCCATGTTCCTGATGCCTGAACAACAGAGAAGGACCCCAGGCAAGGGAGCCCTCTAAGTGCCTGAATGGGGACAGCTATGGAGAAATACTGGCCAAAGAGGCCTTCTGATCTCCAGCTACAAAAGGCTTGAAGAAAGACTCTGATAGGGCCATAACTCCTGCAGTGGAGGCAGTCCATGTACCTGCACCCTTGGCGTCACCAGTTTCCCTGCAAGCCAAGCAGCTGTGCCAATTGTATGCTCAACTCTCACCAAGGCAGAGCTGTCACAGGCACAAAAAAAAAGTTTTGCACCCAGGGTCACTTTGGTCATGTCCAACTCATTACAACCATGTAGACTGTGTTCAAGCAGGTTTTAGAAAAAGGCAGAGGCACCAGAGATCAAATTGTCAAATCCGCTGGATCATTGAAAAAGCAAGAGAGTTCCAGAAATACATCTATTTTTGCTTCATTGACTATGCCAAAGCCTTTGAACTGTGTGCATCACAATAAACTATGGAACATTCTGAAAGAGATGGGAATACCAGATCACCTGACCTGCCTCTTGAGAAACCTGTATGCAGGTCAGGAAGCAACAGTTAGAACTGGACATGGAACAACAGACTGGTTCCAAATAGAAAAGGAGTACGTCAAGGTTGTATATTGTCACCCTGCTTATTTAACTTATATGCAGAGTACATCATGAGGAACGGTGGGCTGGAAGAAGCACAAGCTGGAATCAAGATTGCCGGGAGAAATATCAATAACCTCAGATATGCAGATGACACCACCCTTATGGCAGAAAGTGAAGAGGAACTCAAAAGCCTCTTGATGAAAATGAAAGAGGAGAGTGAAAATGTTGGTTTGAAGCTCAACATTCAGAAAACAAAGATCATGGCATCAAGTCCCATCACTCCATGGGAAATAGATGGAAAAACAGTGGAAACAGTGTCAGACTTTATTTTTGGGGGCTCCAAAATCACTGCAGATGCTGATTGCAGCCATGAAATTAAAAGACGCTTACTTTTTGGAAGGAAAGTTGTGACCAACCTTGATAGTATATTAAAAAGCAGAGTCATTACTTTGCCAACAAAGGTCCGTCTAGTCAAGGCTATGGTTTTCCCAATGGTCATGTATGGATGTGAGAGTTGGACTGTGAAGAAAGCTGATCGCCGAAGAATTGATGCTTTTGAACTGTGGTGCTGGAGAAGACTCTTGAGAGTCCCTTGGACTGCAAGGAAATCCAACCAGTCCATTCTAGAGGAGATCAATCCTGGGTGTTCATTGGAAGAACTGATGCTAAAGCTGAAACTCCAGTACTTTGGCCACCTCATGCAACGAGTTGACTCACTGGAAAAGACTGATGCTGGGAGGGATGGGGGTGGGAGGAGAAGGGGACGACAGAGAATGAGATGGCTGGATGGCATCACCGACTCGATGGACATGAGTTTGAGTGAACTCCGGGAGTTGGTGATGGACAGGGAGGCCTGGTGTGCTGTGATTCATGGGGTCGCAAGAGTCGGACACGACTGAACAACTGAATTGAACTGAGACTGTGGCCTGCCAGTGTTCTCTGTCAGGGAGAGGGGTTCTCCAGGCAAGAATACTAAAGTGTATTGCCCAATACTGGTTGCCATAACCTTCTCAGTTCAGTTCAGTCATGCAGTCTTGTCCGACTCTCTGCGACCCCATGAATCACAGCACGCCAGGCCTCCCTGTCCATCACCAACTCCCGGAGTTCACTCAAACTCATGTCCACAGAGTCGGTGATGCCATCCAGCCATCTCATTCTCGGTCGTCCCCTTCTCCTCCCACCCCCAACCTTTCCCAGCATCAGAGTCTTTTCCAGTGAGTCAATTCGTCGCTTGAGGTGGCCAAAGTATTGCAGTTTCAGCTTTAGCATCTGGATCGGTCTCCCTTAGAATGGACTGGTTGGATCTCCTCGCAGTACAAGGGACTCTCAAGAGTCTTCTCCAACACCACAGTTCAAAAGCATCAATTCTTCGGTGATCAGCCCTCTTCACAGTCCAACTCTCACATCCATACATGACCACGGGAAAAACCATAGCCTTGACTAGACGGACCTTTGTTGGCAAAGTAATGTCTCTGCTTTTTAATATATTATCAAGGTTGATCATAACTTTCCTTCCAAGGAGTAAGCGTCTTTTAATTTCATGGCTGCAGTCAACATCTGCAGTGATTTTGGAGCCCAAAAAAACAAAGTATGACACTGTTTCCACTGTTTTTCCATCTATTTCCCATGAAGTGATGGGACCAGATGCCATGATCTTTGTTTTCTGAATGTTGAGCTTCAAGCCAACCTTTTCACTCTCCTCTTTTACTTTCATCAAGAGCCTTTTGAGTTCCTCTTCACTTTCTGCCATAAGGGTAGTGTCATCTGCATATCTGATATTATTGATATTTCTCCCAGCAATCTTAATTCCAGCCTGTGCTTCTTCCAGCCCAGCGTTCCTCATGATGTACTCTGCATATAAGTTAAATAAGCAAGGTGACAATATACAGCCTTGATGCACTCCTTTTCCTATTTGGAACCAGACTGTTATTCCATGTCCAGTTCTGACTGTTGCTTCCTGACCTGCATACAAGTTTCTCAAGAGGCAGGTCAGGTGATCTGGTATTCCCATCTCTTTCAGAATTTTCCACAGTTTACTGTGATCCACACAGTTAAAGGCTTTGGCATAGTCAATGAAGCAGAAATAGATGTTTTTCTGGAACTCTCTTGCTTTCTCCATGATCCAGTGGATGTTGGTTATTTGATCTCTGGTGCCTCTGCCTTTTCTAAAACCAGATTGAACATCTGGGAGTTCACGGTTCACATATTGCTGAAGCCTGGCTTGGAGAATTTTGAGAATGACTTTACTAGCGTGTGAGATGAGTGCAATTGTGCGGTAGTTTAAGCATTCTTTGGCATTGCCTTTCTTTGGGATTGGAATGAAGACTGACTTTTCCAGTCCTGTGGCCACTACTGAGTTTTCCAAATTTGCTGGCATGTTGAGTGCAGCACTTTCACAGCATCATCTTTCAAGATTTGAAATAGCTCAACTGGAATTCCATCACCTCCACTAGCTTTGTTTGTAGTGATGCTCTCTAAGGCCCACTTGACTTCACATTCCAAGATGTCCGGCTCTAGGTCAGTGATCACGTTATCGTGACTATCTTGGTCGTGAAGATCTTTTTTGTACAGTTCTTCTGTGTATTCTTGCCACCTCTTCTTAATATCTTCTGCTTCTGTTAGGTCCATACCATTTCTGTCCTTTATTGAGCCCATCTTTGCATAAAATGTTCCCTTTAGAACTAACACCCAAGAAAGATGTCCTTTTCATTATAGGGGACTGGAATGCAAAAGTAGGAAGTCAAGAAACACCTGGATTAACAGGCAAATTTGGCCTTGGAGCACGGAATCAAGCAGGGCAAAGGCTAATAGAACGCACTTTGTCAAGAGAACGCACTGGTCATAGCAAACACCCTCTTCCAACAACACAAGAGAAGACTCTACATATGGACATCACCGAATGGTCAACACCGAAATCAGATTGATTATATTCTTTGCAGCCATAGATGGAGAAGCTGTATACAGTTAGCAAAAACAAGACCAGGTGCTGACTGTGGCTCAGATCATGAACTCCTTATTGCCAAATTCAGACTTAAATTGAAGAAAGTAGGGAAAACCACTAGATCATTCAGGTATGACCTAAATCAAATCCCTTATGATTATACAGTGGAAGTTAGGAATAGATTTAAGGGACTAGATCTGATAGATAGAGTGCCTGATGAACTCTGGACAGAGGTTCATGACATTGTAAAGGAGACAGGGTACAAGACCATCCCCATGGAAAAGAAATGCAAAAAGGCAAAATGGCTGTCTGTGGAGGCCTTACAAATAGCTGTGAAAAGAAGAGAAGCAAAAAGCAAAGGAGAAAAGGAAAGATATAAGCATCTGAATGCAGAGTTCCAAAGAATAGCAAGGAGAGATAAGAAAGCCATAACCTTCTAGAGCACTGTATTTCCTGCTGCCCTAGCTGCCAACTCCCTTGAGTACCTGTTGCTATCAGTACCCCTGAAATCCAAGCAGCTGCACCACCTCCACACCTGGCCCTCACTGGGGCAGACTCAACTTCTCCAGAGAAGCCTCAGAAGCAAACCCCAGTGGATAAC
This sequence comes from Moschus berezovskii, assembly GCF_049115385.1. Classification (NCBI taxonomy): domain Eukaryota; kingdom Metazoa; phylum Chordata; class Mammalia; order Artiodactyla; family Moschidae; genus Moschus; species Moschus berezovskii. Next base: position 95,263,673 of record NC_142461.1, on the reverse strand, counting down.
TCACATGCAGAGGTGGAAATAAAACCACAATTGAAACCCAGGGGCAGTGTGGCTAAGGAAGAAGACCCCAAACCTTCCCACCAGCTATACAAGCTGAAGATTAAATCCACACGATCATCTAGGCAGACTCTGTGTTTATGGAATATATAAAAGGACATTGAGATCTCCCACAAAAGAAAACACACTAGTTCTGATAGCTACGGACATTGAAGGCAAGAAAACACAGGAGTAGAACCAGATTAGAATCTGAACTGCCCCCACATCAGGTCCAGACACCAGCACAATGTTGGAGGGCATCTTAGGGAGGTGAGGAGGTCTGTGACTCCCAGTGAGGGAAAAAACTCTTAACAGCAGTGACTCAAGAAAAACATTTATTATTCTTGTGTTTTGACTTGTTCTGTAGATTCTTTTGGATTTTTCTTTCTTCCCTCCCACCACCGCCTTTCCAAACCTCTGTTGTAGTTGTCAATTTTATTGGCACTATGAAATCTAATTACGTTTTGAGCATTTTTTTTTCTCTCAGTCACATTTTTTATTGTTTTTATCAACCTCTGCCTCTATGTTGGGCTTTTACAATTCTGTGGAGTTTTCTTTCTTTTCTTTTCTTTTTTTCTTTCTTTTTCCTTTTTTCTCTTTACTCTTTTTTTAATATTAGGTTTTTTTTAAACCATTATTACTTTTTCTACATTTATTCCTTCGTTTGTTTTTCCTGCTGTTTTTTCCCCTTGCAGTTAATCTTTAATATATTTAAATCTTCTTTATCTACTTCTATTTAACTTTGCATATATATTCTTTCTTTCTTTTCTTTCTTTCTTTTCTTTCTTTCCTTTCCTCTCAACGTATTTGTTAGTTTTGTTTTCATTCCTTTATTCCCCACTTGGCACCTCATTTTAGTTTTGTTTTCCAGTTTGTGCTTAAGTTAGTTTTGTTTTTAACTGGTAAATATAATTTTTTATTTCTTTTGTTTGTTGGGTCAATCTATTGTACTTTATTTTTATTCTATTGCTTTGATTATGCTTATGGGTATATATGTATATGTGCATAATCCATTATTTTAATTATTATCTGCCTCATTTTGTAACTGTCATTTGTCTGTAATTCACCTTTGGTTTTTCGTTCTTGGGTATTTGTTTTAAGCTCACTTAATGCCATAACAAACCACTTGTGGAATCTTCATTCCTGAGCAGAGGTCAAGCCCTGAGCCTTTGGAGTGGGATCATGAACACCAAGACTGTAGAGTACCAGAGAACTAACCCTAGAGAGTATCAAATATTGAGAAGTCACACAAAGGATACTACTTGAATATAAGATCCTGCTTCACCCAACTACCAGTAGCACCCTGTGCAGGACACCTCATCTAAAAAACAACAAAACAAAAATACAAACCCAATCATCAACAGACAGGAATACCACCTCACTCAGCCTTGCCCATCAGAGGAAAAACAAATAAACAAACAAACAAGCAAACAAAAACTCAGCACAAATCTCACCCTATATGAAGCGTACACAAACCACTAGACCAAACTTAGGAGGGCAGAAACCAAAAGGAAGAAAGAATTCAACCTTGAAGCCTGGGCAAAGGAAACCCAAAACACAATAAGTTAAAAATAATAATAATGAAAAGGCAGAGAAATACAACACAAATGAAGGAACAAACTAGAAACACAGAAATCCAAATAAATGAAGAGGAAACAGGCAAACTACCTGAAAAAGAATTCAGAATAATGATAGTAAAGATGATCAAAAATCTTGAAAACAAAATGGAGAAAATACAAGAATCAATTAACAAAGACCTAGAAGAATTAAAAAATAAATGTAGAGACAAACACATAATTACTGAAGTTAAAAATACTCTGCTGCTGCTGCTGCTGCTAAGTCACTTCAGTCGTGTCCGACTCTGTGTGACCCCATAGACGGAAGCCCACCAGGCTCCCCCTTCCCTGGGATTCTCCAGGCAAGAACACTGGAGTGGGTTGCCATTTCCTTCTCCTATGTGTGAAAGTGAAAAGTGAAAGTGAAGTCGCTTTCGACTGGTAGGACTGCAATCTTGAGAAAGAATGGAGCTGGAGAAATCAACCTTCCTGACTTCAGGTTATACTACAAAGGTACAGTCATCAAGACAGTATGGTACTGGCACAAAAACAGAAATATAGACCAATGGAACAAGATAGAAAGCCTGGAAAGAAACCCATGCACCTATGGGTACATTATTTTTGACAAAGGAGGCAAGAACATACAGTGGGGCAAAGACAGCCTCTTCAATAAATGGTGCTGGGAAAACTGGACAGCTACATGTAAAATAATGAAATTAGAACACTTCCTAACACCATACACAAAGATAAACTCAAAATGGATTAAAGACCTAAATGTAAGACCAGAAAATATAAAACTCTTAGAGGAAAACATAGGCAGAACACTCGATGACATAAATCAAAGTGAGATCCTCAATGACCCACCTCCTAGAGTAATGGAAATAAAAACAAAAGTAAACAAGTGGGACCTGATTAAACTTATAAGCTTTTCACAGCAAAGGAAATTATAAGCAAGGTGAAAGACAACTCTCAGAATGGGAGAAAATAATAGCAAATGAAACAACTGACAAAGGATTAATTTCCAAAACATAGAAGCAGCTCATACAATTCAATACCAGAAAAACAAACAACCCAATCAAAAACTGGAAAAACACCTGAAAGACATTTCTCCAAAAAAGACATACAGATGGCCAAGAAACATGAAAAGATGCTCAACATCACTCATTATTTTAGAAATGCAAATCAAAACGACAATGAGATATCACCTCACACCAGTCAGAATGGCCATCATCAAAAAGTCTGCAAATAATAAATACTGGAGAGGGTGTGGAGAAATGAAATGCTTTTGTGCTGTTGGTGGGAATGTGGTGTTGATACAGCCACTACGGATGAGGGTATGGAGATTCCTTTAAAAACTAGGAATAAAACCACCAAATGATCCAGCCATCCCAATCCTAGGCATATACCGTGAGGAAACCAGGGTTGAAAAAGACACATATATCCCGGTGTTCTTTGCAGCACTATTTACAATAGCTAGCACATGGAAGCAAACTAGATGTCCAAAGACAGATGAATGGATAAAGAAGTTGTGGTTCAGTTCAGTTCAGTCACTCAGTCGTGTCCGACTCTCCGCGACCCCATGAATCACAACACGCCAGGCCTCCCTGTCCATCACCAACTCCCGGAGTTCACTCAAACTCATGTCCACAGAGTCGGTGATGCCATCCAGCCATCTCATTCTCGGTCGTTCCCTTCTCCTCCCGCCCCCAAGCTGTCCCAGCATCAGAGTCTTTTCCAGTGAGTCAACTCTTCGCATGAGGTGGCCAAAGTATTGCAGTTTCAGCTTTAGCATCAGTCCCTCCAATGAACATCCAGGATTGATCTCCTTTAGAATGGACTGGTTGGATCTCCTTGCAGTATAAGGGACTCTCAAGAGTCTTCTCCAACACCACAGTTCAAAAGCATCAATTCTTCGGCGATCAGCTTTCTTCACAGTCCAACTCTCACATCCATACATGACCACGGGAAAAACCATTGCCTTGACTAGATGGACCTTGGTTGGCAAAGTAATGTCTCTGCTTTTTAATATACTATCAAGGTTGGTCATAACTTTCCTTCCAAGGAGTAAGCGTACACAATGGAATATTACTCAGCCATAAAGAGGAACGCATTTGAGTCAGCTCTAATGAAGTGGATGAACCTAGAGCCTATTGTACAGAGTGAAGTAAGTCAGAAAGAAAAATAAAAATGTCGTATTCTAACGCATATATATAAAATCTAGATAAATGGCACTGAAGAATTTATTTACAGGGCAACAATGGAGAAATAGACATAGAGAATAGATTTATGGACATGGGAAGAGAGGAGGAGAGGGTGAGATGTATGGAAAGAGTAACATGGAAACTTACATTACATATGTAAAATAGATAGCCAACAGGAATTTGCTGTATGGCTCAGGAAATTCAAACAGGGGTTCTGTATTAACCTAGAGGTGTGTGATGGGGTGGGAATTGGGAGGGAGGTTCAAAAGGGATGGGATATATATATATATATACCTATGGCTGATTCATGTTGAGTTTTGAAAGAAAGCAACAAAATTCTTAAAGCAATTATCCTTCAATTAAAAAACAAATACAATTTTAAAAATAATGCAAAATGTAGAAGTGATTCTTGCTAGGATTTCTGTCTTCCCTACGTAGGCTAAAAGTTCCTTGAAAGCCAGTTTCTCATTGTTAACACAGAGTTGGCCCTGTGTTTCCACAGATCCCTCACCTCTGGAAAAAAGATCCACAATTGGTTGAATCCATGAAATAGAACTTGTGGATATGGAGAGCCAACTATACTACATCACATTACACATATAAGGGATCTGACCATCTGCAGATTTCAGTATCCTCAGTGGCAGGTACTCAGGGATTACTGTATTTCATAAAAATGACAGTCATTTTATGTATGAATGTATAGCACTGTAAAACAAGGTTAACAGCATGGATTCTGGAGCCTTAAAACCTGGATTCAAGTCCTAGGATACAGACCTCAAAGACAGATCAGCTCAATGTATTAGACCTGCTCAAGTATTAGAATCCAAGCTCTAATACTTAACAGCTGTGTGAATTATTAGTCTCTCCCACCTTTGGTTTCTTTACCTTAACAGAATACATTTAAATACCTATTTTTGCTCACATTCTTTCTATTGTGTCCTGTTTTTCTTTGTAGGCAACTTTTGGAATCCTTCCTTTCTCTAAGGTCTGTCTCTTTCATGAGGTTTCTAACAACTCATCCTCCCAGGCCAGTTATTTTATAGGGTTCTTGTGGAGGTTGGACATGTAATAACACGAATGAAGCACCAAGAATTGGGCTTGACACACACTACTCACTTTTAAAATGTTAGCTATAATGTTATTTATCATTGTTATTTCCTTCAATGATAAGTGAAGTGAAGTGAAATGAAGTCACTCAGTCGTGTCCGATTCTGCGACCCCATGGACTGTGGCCCACCAGGCTCCTCCGTCCATGGGATTCTCCAGGCAAGAATACTGGAGTGGGTTGCCATTTCCTTCTCCAGGGGATCTTCCTGAACCAGGGATCAAACCCAGGTCTCCTGCATTGCAGGTAGAGTCTTTAACCCATGATAACTAGCTCTCAATTGGGTGAGTGTTCACTTCAAAACTGGCATAAAAAATCTTTTTGAGGAAGTTGATAATAGGATGGCCACACTATCAAATGCCGGATCTGATGTCCTCTCTGAGGACTTTCCCTCCCTGTTGCCCTTAAGAGCTTATGGGAAAAGAAAGAGGAATTGTATATTCAAGCAAATGAATGCTCAATAATCTCTTCTAAGGGTGATCTCATCACTCCCATTTACTAGAAACCTTCAAAATTAAGAATGATAATAATTACAACCAACTATTAATTGCTCTATGCCCTGTGTTGTATACAATGAGCTCACATACATTAGTCAATTAAGCAATTGCTCCTTTTGCTTACAAAGTCCACACTAAAAGCATGCCAAGAACTTCTGTAGTTATTATCGAATGTCTTCTCATCTGTCTCAGCACAGCACTCATATCCTCCTGTGCCTAATGCATGTGGGGACTGACCATGCTCTCAGAAGACTTGCCACTTTGCACTTTGTCAATTGCCTAATGTGGCTTTGCTTTTGTTGTTCTCTGAGCATGGACTGTCCTTCCTACCCATCTCTATCTGTTCATATCCTATTTGTCTCTCAAGGATGTGTTCATATGCCACCTCTTCTTAGATGTCTCTCCCCATCTTTTCCCTTTTTTTCCATCCCATCCTAAATTGTCTTTTCTTTTTCTGCCTCTCAGCAGCCTTTTGCACTTCCATTGTAAACTATTTAGTATTCTACTTTGTAGTCCTTCTGGACACTTCTTGAAATCAGGGACCTCATCTTCTGAAACTTAGCATCATGCCTGCATATATTAGGTGCTCAAAAATTCCTGAAATGAATATAAAAGAATGTAATGAAGACATTCTTGGTTTCATGTCTGTGAGAAGCAAATTCTCGCTTTAATCTGGGGACTAACAGAATGTGCTGTGTGAAATGACTCTAGAATAATCCTGAAGCACCACCATTTCATTTCAGAAAATTTCCAAAATAGTACTTTACCCTTCAGAAATCTCACGTTGGCTGCCAAATCATACAAAATAAGATGAAATGAAAAATATATGAAATAACATGAAATGAAGATCATGTGTATTCTGTTGAATTTAATTTTGTGACTTAAAGGAAAAAGCACTTGGAATAAAACATTTGTGAATCCTAAATAAATCTGTAAAAAGGGGACAGACCAAAGATTTTCATATCCTCAACTATTTCCAGGAAAAGTGGTAAATTGGATATGCAGAGAAGAGTCCGGAGGCTTCATCCATATGCCTCAACTCATCTGCACAACTAATCATATTTAGGCTGTGCTGGCAAAACCATTAACTCTTAATCAAGGTTTATAGCAGAGCCACTTTGTCAAGTAACTGACAAAGCTATGTGAATGTGTACTTGGGGTGAAGAGTGTCAGGGCAGAGGCAAAGAAGATAGATTTTATTAAAAAGAATTGCTTAATTCAAAATACAGTACAGATAATGTCTAGAATTTAGGCTAATCTGACAATTATGTGACTACCTGAATCCATGAGAGTCAAAATGGCTGATTTGATTAAATGTTCAGCATTTTCTTCTATCATTTTAAAAAGCAACATCTTTCATATTTGATATGACATATTGGTAACAGAAAGAAAGTAAAAAAAAAAAAAAACAGGGATTCACACTGGAAAATTTGGCCTTGGATGTCATGTGGCAATATTATTATACTGCCTTTTATGGTATCAATTCCCCATGATATTCATAGCCCTTAACAACCTGGTTTAAGTACATGTCTCAGGTTGCTGCTGCTGCTGCTAAGTCGCTTCAGTCGTGTCCGACTCTGTGCGACCCCAGAGAGGGCAGCTCACCAGGCTCTCTCGTCCCTGGGATTCTCCAGGCAAGAACACTGGAGTGAGTTGCCATTTCCTTCTCCAGTGCATGAAAGTGAAAAGTGAGAGTAAAGTCGTTCAGTTGTGTCCGACTCTTAGCGACCCATGGACTGAAGCCTACTGCCTCCATCCATGGGATTTTCCAGGCAAAAGTACTGGAGTGGGGTGCCATTGCCTTCTCCATGTCTCAGGTTACAGCTCAACAAATTTAGACGTACTGACTGAAGACAAGTTTCAAATAAGTGACAGAGCTTAAAATGGAATTTTCATCTTAAGTCTAGGTACTACTTATTAGAATACATACACCACACACAGTTAACATAAGGATAATAGTAAATAGTGTACACTCGGGAACCAGAATTTGAAAATTCGTATCCAGACTTATCTGTGGCCTTCTGCAACTTATTTACCTCTCTCTGCCTTGGTTTCCTTGTCTGTAAACAAGGATAATAATAGGACATGTCTCAGAGTGTTTTTAGGATGATTAGATAAGTAAACATTTGAAAAAACTTCAGTGAATGGTACATCAGTTAAGTCAGTTCAGTTCAGTCACTCAGTAGTGTCCGACTCTCTGCGACCCCATGAATCACAGCATGCCAGGCCTCCCTGTTCACCACCAACTCCCTGAGTTCACTCAAACTCATGTCCATCGAGTCGGTGATGCCATCCAGCCATCTCATTCTCTGTCGTCCCCTTCTCCTCCCACCCCCAATCCTTCCCAGCATCAGAGTCTTTTCCAGTGAGTCAACTCGTCGCATGAGGTGGCCAAAGTATTGCAGTTTCAGTTTTAGCATCAGTCCTTCCAATGAACACCCAGGATTGATCTCCTCTAGAATGGACTGGTAGGATCTCCTTGCAGTCCAAGCAACGCTCAAGAGTCTTCTCCAGCACCACAGTTCAAAAGCATCAATTCTTCGGCGATCAGCTTTCTTCACAGTCCAACTCTCACATCCATACATGACCATGGGAAAAACCATTGCCTTGACTAGCGGACCTTTGTTGGCAAAGTAATGTCTCTGCTTTTTAATATGCTATCAAGGTTGGTCATAACTTTCCTTCCAAAAAGTAAGCGTCTTTTAATTTCATGGCTGCAATCAGAATCCGCAGTGATTTTGGAGCCCCCCAAAATAAAGTCTGACACTGTGTCCACTGTTTCCCCATCTATTTCCCATGAAGTGATGGGACCAGATGCCATGATCTTTGTTTTCTGAATGTTGAGTTCAAGCCAACCTTTTCACTCTCCTCTTTCACTTTCATCAAGAGGCTTTTGAGTTCCTCTTCACTTTCTGCCATAAGGGTGGTGTCATCTGCATATCTGAGGTTATCGATAGTTCTCCCGGCAATCTTGATTTCAGCTTGTGCTTCTTCCAAACCAGCATTCCTCATGACGTACTCTGCATAGAAGTTAAATAAGCAGGGTGACAATATACAACCTTGACGTACTCATTTTCCTATTTGGAACCAGTCTGTTGTTCCATGTACAGTTCTGACTGTTGCTTCCTGACCTGTATACAGGTTTCTCAAGAGGCAGGTCAGGTGGTCTGGTATTCCCATCTCTTTCAGAATTTTCCACAGTTTCTTGTGATCCACACAGTCAACGGCTTTGGCATAGTCAATGAAGCAGAAATAGATGTTTTTCTGAAACTCTCTTGCTTTCTCCATGATCCAGTGGATGTTGGCAATTTGATCTCTGGTGCCTCTGCCTTTTCTAAAACCTGCTTGAACATCTGGAAGTTCATGGTTCACATATTGCTGAAGCCTGGCTTGGAGAATTTTGAGCATGACTTTACTAGCGTGTGAGATGAGTGCAATTGCGCGGTAGTTTGAGCATTCTTTGGCATTGCCTTTCTTTGGGATTGGACTGAACACTGACCTTTTCCAGTCCTGTGGCCACTGCTGAGTTTTCCAGATTTGCTGGCATATTAAGTGCAGCACTTTCACAGCATCATCTTTCAGGATTTGAAATAGCTCAACTAGAATTCCATCACCTCCACTAGCTTTGTTCGTAGTGATGCTCTCTAAGGCCCACTTGACTTCACATTCCAAGATGTCTGGCTCTAGGTGAGTGATCACACCATCGTGATCATCTTGGTCGTGAAGCTCTTTTTTGTATAGTTCTTCTGTGTATTTTTGCCACCTCTTCTTAATACATACTAAGTACTATGTAAGGGTCTGTTAAATAAATACATGTAGCTGTGAAACACAAAGAGACTCAAAACCCCTAGAAATGCATATTGGAATCAAGAAGCTCTGACTAGTCTTTTACCCTAAAGGGTGAATGACTAGCATCACCACCATCCCAGTTTGTCCAGGACTGAACAGTTTCAGATACCTTAGATTTTCCATGCTAAAACCCAGGGAGTCCAAGACTTTCAGTGAAAATACAGACAACTGGTCAACTAAAAGGGACTCAAGTAGGTAATAGTGATGGACCTCGTTTGGGTTTTTTTAAACTTCTATCAAGTACTACTCAGTACATAACACATATTGCCTCATTTACTCTTCCTAAGAACTCTGCAAGTAAGGTAATTTTATTTTCACTGCTTGGGAAAGAAAACTCAGATATAAAACAATAATTTGTCCAAAAGTACACAATTCTAAGAATGATCAGAGAAGGCTCTCTCATTTGCCAGGGTTCAAAGTCTATGCTTTTAAATGTTTTGTTCTACACTGTATAGTGATTATAAGATGACCTTCTCTAGGTAGGAGTACCCGAGCAAGTTCAGGTCCATTTGAAGACAGGCCTGGAGTAGTGAGCTTGTCAAGATGGACCCTTTAAAGCTCAAAAGCCTTCAGTCTGGCCACACTGTCTCTGACTTTCCTGATTATATGTGCCTTCCTGGGGGTCTTTCATAAAGCTACCTGTCAGCCCCACAGCTGGATATACAAAAAACAGAAAGTCAACCTCTTGCCATTTTGTTGGAACTTAATAAAAACATCAGAGTAAGTTTTTCTATTGCTTACCACTTTTCATTCACTCTTTACTAATTTTTCCCTTTTAAAAATTCAGCCCTCTTTCAGCCTAAAATCTTAAAATTTATCTACCCTAGTCATCCCTTTCCTCCATCCCTGATACTATTTGGCTAGTATAAGGAATAAAACAAACACAGCCAGATCCATTTAAATTTCTTTTCTCTGAAACTTCATCTCCTAGCATATTTTTAGAATTCTTCCAGTTTACGACACATTAGCAGTAGGATGAACTATAAATATACCTGGGAGAGGGTCTCACTTGATGACAGTATCCTCAGAACAAGCAGGTGCAGCTCTGTCTCTTTGCAGAAGCCACTGATACTCCCCTCATTGTTCTTACTGTTCCAGTCCACAGACATAAGTGTGTGGATGGTGTGAATGCCAGAGTTTGAACAAGGAGTAAAACAATACCAACAAAATGGCCCACACACTCTCTATTTTGGGAACTTGCTTTAATTTATCTGAAATGTTCAAGAATACATATCTTCATCTTTCCATGCAAAAGAGGATTAAAAAATGATGGAACATAGTCTCGGTTATGGAAGTTTTTAATAACTCTGATAATTAAAAACTCACTTCTGCAAAATCTACTTCTTAAAATACAGGTTTTATTTATTTTAGCTGACTAGTTGGAAAATATTTCCACACCTCGCCTTGCTGGTAAGAGGGTTGGTTATGTCTTGCAGTAACTGCTCACTCCCCTTTCCTAGGAATAGCTGCAGCCCACACTCTCAGTCATGTTTCTACTCCCCTCCCATTCCTGAGTCTGAGCTGTCCAAATCTGGAGGATGATCAGACACAAGAAAGCATATGCACCGGCCAAGCAAATTCTCTCAGGATTTTCAAATAAGAAACACACAGAGGGTACTCTGTTGATAGTCATCTTTGAAAATAAGCACATCTGCACCTCCAAATGCATATTTTCAAAATGAGACTATATGAAGTGATATTTGCAAAAGTGAATGTCATCTCTAAACTAAGGTACTGCATAAAGACAATGGACTTTTCCTTGTTTGGGTTTTTGCTTTTATTTTCTTGCATGAGTCCAACCAATACAGGTATTCATCATTTGCAGCTTCTGAGGAGTTTTCTTAACTTGCTGTTGTTCTTCAGTCACTCAGTCATGTCCAATCTTTGTGATCCCATGAACTGCAGGATGCCAGGCTTCACTGTCTCCCGGAGTTTGCTCAATCTCATGTTCATTGAATCATTAATGATGTCTAACCATTTCATCCACTGTTTCTCCCTTCTCCTTTTGTCTTCAGTCTTTCCCAGAATCAGGATCTTTTCCAGTGAGTCAGCTCTTCCCATCAGGTGGCCAAAGTGTTGGAGCTTTAGCTTCAGCATCAATCCTTCCAATGAATATTCAGGGTTGATTTCCTTTAGGATTGACTGGTTTGATCTCCTTGCTGTCCAAAAGACTCTCAAGAGTATTCTCTAGCACCACAGTAAATAATGACAATATATGGTTTAGTTGAGAATGACCAAATACTTTATATACAATGCACGTGTATAATATATAAATATATGCTACATATAATGCATTACATATGCATTGCATGTATGTATAGATAAAGATGCACAGAGCATTTCCACATTACAGGTGATAAGTAGTGTGATGGTAGTGTTAGAGTGAAGTATCACTAAACTATTGGTGAAAGCCTTAGTCCTATATCCTGTGTTTCCACGGCTATAACACATAATAAATGTTAATAATGGCACAGCACACTGGAGTAAGCTGCCAGTCAGGTGAACATGTGGGGCATGCTGCTACTGGAAAAGTCTTATCCTAACCCTAACTCTTCTAATTCTGTGCTTCTATTGTTTGTTTCTTTCTCTCCTCATTTTCTCAGTCCCCAGGCCTGTCTATCTCAAACTGGTCACTGTTTTATCAGGGCACTTTGTTTTATTAATTTCAGCAAATTCTAAATCCCCTTGAACCAGCTCAGAGATACTTTTTTATACATTTTTAAAATTTTATTATTATAATTGTTTTACCATGTTGTGTTAGTTTCTGATGTACTGCAATGTGAATCAGGCATATGTACACATATACCTCCTCCCTCTCGAACCTCCCTCCCACCCTCCCATTTAACCCTCTAGGTCATCACAGAGCACCGAGCTGAGCTCCTTGTGCTATATTTCAGCTCCCCACTAGCTATCTTTTTACACATGATAGTGTATATATGTCAGTGCTACTCTCTGAATTCATCCCACACTCCCCTTCTCCCCACTGTGTCCACATGTCTATTATCTTTGTCTGTGTCTTTCTCTATTCCTGCCCTGCAAATAGGTTCATCAGTACCATTTTTCTAGATTCCACATATATACATGTATGTGTGTGTGTGCTTCAGTCATGTTTGACTCTTTGCCACCCAGTGGACTGTAGCCCTCCAGGCTCCTCTGTCCGTGGGATACTCCAGGCAAAAACATTGGAGTAGGTTGCCATGCTTTCCTCCAGGGGATCTTCCCAACCCAAAGATCAAACCCACATCTTCCGTGGCTCCTGCATTGAAAGCAGATTCTTTACCGCTAAGCCACCAGGGAAGTCCTCAATGTATACATATATTAATATACGTTATTTTTTTCTCCATCTCAGAGTACAATTCAGAGTCTATCAACTTTTGTGGAATAGTGCAATTTAGTGCCATTTCTAATTTATTACTAAACATATTCCTGCAGACCTACTTAAGGAAGATCACAGTCTAGCCACCCTCCCTCTTTTCCATATTGCTGCAGGTGGACATGCCGCTTTGTCCCTGCTCAGCAAACAGAGCAGTTCATTCACACCATAGGCCTTCATCCTAGATATGCCCTTCAGTAGCTCTGTTTTCTTTGCATGACTGACTCTTCGTCATACATGGCTTGCCTTTAAGCTGAGTGCTTTTCTTTAACCACTCAGTCTGAAGCAGCAGTTCAGGTACCCTCTCTCGTCAGCCCAATTATTGCCATCTACTGCCATATTTATTGTATTTGTTTATTGCCTTTCTGCCTCCCCACTCCATGTGATTTCCTGCAGGACAAAAGCTTGTAAGTCATGTTCTCATGTGCTGGCATTTATTCAGCCCTCAAATATATTCCAATAAGGGACGTTCAATAAATTATTCTCCTGCAACTGCCTCCTACCTAGAAAATATTTCTAAACTCAGGTTTTAACAAGAGAAAGTTCCCATGAAGGACATCTGAAAACATCTGTCCCATCACATAGATGTTATTGATGATTCCTGAGTCACATTAATAAATATATTCCTGGATTAATTAATAAAAAGTCACTTGGAGTTAGTACTTTATTTCATGTTATGTTTTATGTGAGGGTTTTAAAAGCATTTTATACACAATGTCATTTGTAAAATTTTGAGTTTTTATAATTATCTATGGTCAGAGAAGGACACCACCTATGCATGTCTTCAAAATATCCCTAGGTCCCCTTACTCAGATATATCCTATCAAGTACCAGGCTACTCATGACCTTAAGTTATGCTATTCAAACCTGTTAAAATAAAATTTATAATGAAGTCCTGTTCAGTTCTAAAGGCAATTCCTAAGGTAAAAAAATCACACACAGATGAAATTACCCTTAAAACTCCCTTAAGTCACCCTTAAGTCAGATATGCTATTTCTCAGCAAATCAAGCATAGTTAGATTTTTTCCTTCCCCAACATCTTTGGAACAGAGAGCTATATCATCAACTGAGCATCAGATGAAGTATTTGTGCACACTGAAAGAAATTTACATATATTTAAATTTTAGAATAAAATTTAGCTCAACAAAACATTCATATACTGAAAACAGAAATTGAGACTTACAAAGGAGAAACATATATAAATATGTACATCTTGTTCATTCCCAATCATCCATAGATGGAGTAGAATGAATGCTATAGACTGAATTGTGAGTGCCCCACTGCATTTCATATGTTGAAGCTCTAATCCAGTGTGACTATATTTAGAAATAGGGCCTTTGGAGGAAATTGAAGTTAAATGAGGTTATAAGGATAGAGATATCATTAAATAGGATTCATGGCCTTATAAAACAAGGAAGAGAGAAACCTCTCTATAAGCCAGATGAGGACAAAAACAGTAGGCATCGGCAATCTAAAAAGACAATTCTTACCAGAACTGGACCATGCTGGCACTCTAATCTCGGACTTCCAGTTTCCACAACTATAACTACAAACAAATGTCTGTTGCTTGAACCAGTCTATGGTACTGTTACAGCAGCTTGGGCTGACTACTCCAATAGGGAACACATGATAACTCACATTCTTTTTCTTCTGTTCCTTAATACCCAAACCCGGTGCTCAAGCTCAACTTACTTAACTGTACATATGACACAACCCTTCTGTCAATACATTGAATTATAATTGGTTATCACTACCCTGAATGAGATGGCTGGATGGCATCACCAACTCGATGGACATGAGTTTGAGTGAACTCCGGGAGTTGGTGATGGACAGGGAGGTCTGGCGTGCTGTGATTCATGGGGTCGCAAAGAGTTGGACACGACTGAGCGACTGAACTGAACTGAACTGAACCCTGAATGGAGGAGTTGATTGAATTTGTTAGCCAGTTATCAAACAACATGTGAGAGGATGGAATACACGAGAGCCAGTTAGAACTAAGTGAAGAGTCAAGAAAATTCAGGTACAAAATTTCTGTCAAAGGAATACTGAAGCATATGCCAAAAGGTAGGCTTGGGCTTGGGCTTGGGCATTTAAGGGGTGGCAGAAAGGCTGGGCACTAAGTTCTAGAAGTTTGGAAAGGAGACTAACAAAGGAGATAAAGAAAATAAAGATATATTGGTAGCAAAGACATCTTTCTCAGTTTTGCCTAAGGCTCTTCCTGCTCATAAATGTAATAACTGTGAGAATTGCTTAGCGCGTTATTAATCTTCCAGCAGACAGATAAACAGCCCCACTTACCAGCTCTTCATATGCTGTCCTCCATTCATCCTCTCAAAGGATGAAAGGAGAAAATTCACTTCGAGAAATAACAAAAGGGAAGATTACCTATTCTTACTCACACCTATACAAACTTTTAAGTATACTTACACAGAAAGATAGGTGAATAATCTCCAAAGTGAAATGGTTTTTGTGATCTTCAGGAGGGAAAAAAAAGCCACTTCATTTATGCTTTAATAAAATAGGAAATTTTAAGTTAGAGACTTTGAATGCTGAGAATTTGAGATAACTTTTAACTGACTAATGGATTCTTTTTAAAGAGACTGTCTTTTATGGTCTTTTCGAATTTTCAATTTCCTCCATCTTAACTGTCAAAATGGAAGGGGTGCTCTGCCTATTACAGTAATTAGTCGAAATGAGGAGAGAGCTGTGAAAGGAATTCAGAAACCACAGAATGTTAGTATTAATGCTGTTTGTGTTTCAAGCATGAACAATGGGCAGTAATACGCATTCCAAATGACTGAAGCACCTAGACCAGACTTTCTGTCAATAACATTCTTTGACACCTATTGTGTGCCGAGCACCATGCCTGGCTGCTGTCTGGAGAAAGAAAAGAAACACAGGACAGCCCTTATCTTCCAGTTTACAAGGCTGCAGGTCTCAATAGATGAAAACACTTTGGGAAGCCATTCCCACAAGAAGAGGCCATTTTGTCAGAACTGATGACAATTGTTAAAGACAAATTGTATCTCTGTTACAGACAAATGTAAAGTTGTGTGGTTCTAAATTTAAAGAGAACAATCAACTTCAAGAGACTGCAATTCTCATTTTTCTCAGGGAAGTCTCAATTTTGTCTATTACTTGATGTAGCTAAAAAAAATTAATATAGTTCATTAAAAGCAGTGGAAACTCTACTCAGTACTCTGTGGTGACTCAAATGGGAAGAAAATCCAAAGAGGGGACATATGTAAGCATACAGCCACATCACATTGCTGTACAGCAGAAACTAAGACAACATTGAAACAACACTGCAACTATACTCCAATAAAAATTAAAATTAAAAAAAAATGTAACTAAACCCAATAAAAGCAGTTCCCTTAGTGCCTTTAGCACTAGTAATTGCCACAGATCAAATCAGCTTGAGATATTCTCCATGTGACTATGAGAGATTTTAGAAAGTGAGCTGTGAGCCTGCTGCTTGTGGACTGTCCTACTCACAGGAATTAGATTTACTACAATCCTGAGTAAACCCCTGAGCAATCCCTGAGCAAAGACTTTCTTGACAGGCTCTCTTTTTAAAAACTGAAAAAATCAATCCATTTTAATAATTCCAAGCAGATTTAAAAATAAAGTTTATGTGAAATTTCAGCACCAAAAGAAGATGTGCTTGACTTGCTACAGAAATATTTTCAGTTTGACATGAGAATTGATATCACAAGAATCAAGGCAGAGCTGTGAAGGAGACACACGTAACAAGTATGACTCATGGGACAGAATTGTAAACAACTTCATTTTTTATCTCCCACTGTCTCTTCAAATTTATTCTGTTGGGTTAATATTTCAGCTGTCTCCAGATGAAAATTTGGGCAGTCCACATTACTTTTTCTGGGTATTTTTAAGTAATAAGAAGTCCTAGAGTCACTTTAAACCAAAAAACAATGTTTTATGTCACTAATAAATCAAAAGTCTAAACCTGATTTAAAGCCAAAGATATTCCCTCCCCACAGATGAAGACTGTAGGAAAGAAACATGGAGTTGGAGAAGAACCAATGGGCTTTTCCTTTGTTATCGGGTTAGTTAAAAAGTTCGTTCAGATTTTCTATAGCATCTTATGGAAAAATCTGAACAAACTTTTTGACCAACTCGATACTTTGTGGTTCTACCTATCTACCCCCATCTTTAACTGGAAAATCTGAAAGACAAGAGGTTCAAAAAGATCTTACTTGACTGATACACTTGTGAGCTGGTTTTGGTCTTTAGCAGCAGCAGCAGCAGGCTTGTCAAATGTTTAAAAGGTGAATTCTTTTGTGGGTTCTTCTAAAATCACCCACACATACAAAGCTGGACAGTTCTCGGCTACAGTGCCCTTAATACAGAAGATGGATTCTTCATATTAATGGCTAATGATCCTTCCTCATCTTTAATGTATGTTTAATCCCTCTATGTCCCTCTGTTGTTGTCAGGCCACTTTTCTAAGCATCTTTTTGGATATAATTTAAGATAATCTTGGACCAGATTTCCCTGAGAGCAAGGAGCCTACATCTATTCCATAGAAAATATCCAACCCATCAATTTATTCATTCTCCAAATGGTTATTGAGATCCTATTAGGTATCAAGCACTCTTAAAAATATCATATGCTGAAATATAAGTGAGTAATCTGCCTCAAAGTATACCTTTCCCAAGGGTTATTGGTATCTTAAAAAAAAAACATGAATAAATTACACAATCTTAATAACACAGATGGACTTATTCAATAGAGTCCCATAAGCTTATTCAGAAGGCCCAAAATGAAACTTGTACATGCAGATGCTCCCAAAGCAGCAACATGCTCTGAGCATGAAGCCAGGGGCCATACTCGTTTAACGTGCAGAGAGATCACTGCTTTTTCTTAAATTGTGTGGTTATTTGGGGTTATTTGAGGATGGCAGACAGATTACAGGGAATGGAGGGGCTAAATCTCTTTAACCTATTCCTTGATTCTGTTTTTACATTATTAATATTTATAATTCTGTGTTAGTACTAATTTTTAATAACAGAATCATAGAATATCTGTTATGGAAGAGACCTTAGAAACTCTGTTCAAAGCATCTCAGTACATGATTTTTCTGTGTATGTGAGATTACGTGCGTGTGTCTCTAGGGACTTAGTTAGATAAGATTGTGCTCTAAGCATGTATGCAGAAAATTCACCATTACTAGCTTTGATTTCTTTGGGCAGATGTTGGGACTGCACAAACATTTATCTTGTACCCTCAGCTCACCAGAGTGAAGGCTAAATTATCAAATGACAGATATATTTATATATGAGGGAAGTCTAATCTGGCATTGCTTGGGGAGTTTGAGTTGGGAAAATTTACAAGAGGCTAATCAAGGTCCTTCCACTCATAATTTTCTAAGGGGTCTCTGTGCAGGATGCTTGACATTTTCAGAACCTAAAGGAGGCTCACTGGAGGGCATATCAACCAACACAAAAATTCTGAAGTGGAAGTATATCTGGTGTGTTCAGGAAACAGCCAGGATGCCTGTATGTCCAGAAGATATTAAGGAAAAGGGAAAAAAGAAGGTGAGAGAAGGGGGGCAAGGAGCAAAGGAAGGTGAGAGCAGATTATAGAGGACAGTGATTCTCAACCCTGGATGTCCACTAGGATCACTTGAAGACCTTCTAGCAAATATTGCTGCCTCAATCATAAAACCAATAAAATCAATATTGTGGGGAATCAGACTTCAACACGAATATTTTTTTAAAGCTCACCAGACTGTATCTAATGTGAGCCAAGCTGAAGAATCTCTTGTAGGACATTATAGGTAACTTGACTCTAACTTGGAATAAATGAGAAACCGCTAGAATAGGGGTTTTGAACAGAGGAGCATCTGATCTTGCTTAGGTGTTCAAAAGGTCCCTCCAGCTATTGTGTTGAGAATAGATCCTAAGGGGACAGAAACCAAAACTAGTTTTAAAATGCCTTTGCAATAATCTAGATGACAGTGGTTTGGTCTAGCCTGGAGCATTAGTCGTGTGAAAAGTGGTTGGATTTCACATATGTTTGAAGAGAGAACTGACAACATTTGCAGATGTACTTGCAGATGGGAAATGGGAGAGAAAAACAGAAGTCAAGGATGCTGACCCAAGTGCATTTTTTCCTCTACAAGTTCCAGAAGTGCCTGTCGTTTTTGTACTCACGTTTTGAAGTTTCTCCCTTCCGTGTGTTTCATTCCTTCCACATGGTTCTCCTTCTCCTCCATGTTTTCTTCTCAAAATCCTGCTCCTTGGAGAGCTCTTAAAAGTGTATCTGTTGAGACATAAATGAGTGCTGAGATTTAAAGTGTACTTTTCCCAGAGAACATTTGCACTTTAGAGGAACAGTTGTATGTGAATAATGTGCCTTTTAAACTTTATGAATAAATATTTCCTGTAATCCTAAATACACATATTGATTTATTCTATGGAGCAAGTTCTAAGAGCAGTAGACACAGAATTTCTGCTTTGAGGAGGCTTTAGAGACAGCAATGACATGAGGCAAGGGAACAGTCAGGGAGCTTGTCTTGAAGCTGAGCTTGCATAAGAGCCCATCAGTTTTCTTTTGGATCATAAGCTTATTTGAAGCATTTTATAGGCGACTGATGGAATGGCAGGTGGAGAGGAAGGAAAGGATTAAAATCCCAGCCATACCTTAGCACCACTACTATCTTCACACATATTTCTTTATTATTATTATTAAACAATAAAATAGAATAACTGTGATAGAAGAGATCTCAGAAAGTATCTATTTCATATCTGTGTCTGTGTGTGTGTGTGTCTGTGTGTGTGTATGTGTGTGCCTGCGTGCATGCACGCTCAGTCACTCGGTCGTGTCTGACTCTTTGTGACCCCATGGACTGTAGCCCACCAGGCTCCTCTGTTCATGGGATTTCCTAGGCAAGAATGTTACCAAGTTCAAGCTCACTCTGCTCACCACACGACAGGCCAATGAATCAGAGAGCCAGCTGACCAAGAAGATAGTAGACTGATGCCTCAAAATAAGCATTTTATGGGACCTGGATGACAGGTTCTTTTATAGATCAGAAATGGGAGGTAGGGAGGTGAGGAAACAAAGTAAAAAGGCCATTAATCTTGCAAATATCTCCTAGAATGACAAACCTCAGGGAAGGGATATGTTCATTTCTTCCTTCCTGGCATCTCCAAGGTTCTGAACAAAGGCACTTTAGTTTAATAGTCAGGCAGAGGGGCGGGATTCTCTGAGGCAGGCCATTCTGTATGATTATAATAAGAAAAGCAATGAAAAGCAAGTCATAGAAACAATTCCAACATGGAGTCAGATTTGGATTTTCCCTGCAACAAGAATACTGGCATGGGTTGCCATTTCCTCCTCCAGGAGATCTTCCCAACCCAGGGATCAAGCCCACATCTCTAGCATCTCCTTCATTGGCAGGTATATTCTTTACCACTGAATATGGCAAGCCCATGTCATATCTCTAGGATTCCAGAAAGGGAGATTGAGCCTTGGAGAGGCTGAGTTTCTCACACAAGTATCCAAAGCTACATCAGATGGGAGGGTCTTCCAATATTTCAACAAAATTCAAGCTTTTTCATTCAAACTTTAAGCATCAATGATCATTTAACTAGAAATATAGTCTTTAAAATTTTATGTTTAATACTATTGCAATGAAAAGGAAGGAAAAAATGAGAGAAATTAGTTTTCTTTCCCTGTCCTGAGAACAAAGAGAACAGTGAACAGACCTGAACAATCCTAAGTTTTTTACTTCTAACTCTTCGTGTCTGTAACTAAGTTTGCTTTTCTGCCTCCCAACTCTACAGGAGCTACATTTTGTACCTAATATCCTTTGACTCTATGCTAAATACATCCTGTATCTGGTGCTTACACTTACAACACTCTCTTCCCCTTGTAGCACTTCTTTTTGACATATCAGAAAGAAGGCCACAGAGCCACTGAACTTCAGACTCAATTACTGGGTTATTGATGCCAGCCTATGACTGTTTTTAAAATAATCCAAGAGGAAGAAGACAAGATCCTAATACCTCTGTGTTCCTCATCACTGACTCAAAACTGCAAGCTGTCATTTATATAAGCCCTATAAGAGCTTATAGAGGAGGTAGGGAACAGTTCTTGTGACACAAGCCTACTGTGTTCCCCTCTCCACCTGCGGAGAATTAAAGCCACCTTTCAATTTCCTACAAACTCTGTCTTATATTTTCTTATTCAGCTACACTGGGGAGAGGAAGCCAAGATTTTGGCCAGCAACAGTACCTTATTAAAAATAACGTGTATTATTATAACTAATCAGACAATGTATGCACACATGTATATACTTTATAGCATCAGACCTTGCTTCTATCACCAGTCACATCCACAACTGGGTGGTTTTTTTGTTTTTTGCTTTGGCTCCATCTCTTCATTCTTTCTGGAGTTATTTCTCCACTGATCTCCAGTAGCATATTAGGCACCTACTGACCTGGGGAGTTCATCTTTCAGTGTCCTGTCTTTTTACCTTTTCATACTGTTCATGGGGTTCTCAAGGCAAGAATACAAAGTGGTTTGCCATTCCCTTCTCCAATGACCACATTTTGTCAGAACTCTCCACCATGACCTGTCCGTCTTGGATGGCCCCACAGGGCATGGCTTAGTCTCATTGAGTTAGACAAGGCTTTGGCATGTGATTAGATTGGTTCGTTTTCTGTGATGGTGGTTTTCAGTCTGTCTTCCCTCTGATGCCCTCTCTCAGTGCCTACTGTCTTTACCGTGTAAAGAGCAATATTGCATAGGACCTGAAATGTTAGGTTCATGCATCAAGGCAAATTGGAAATGTTCAAACAGGAGATGGCAAGAGTAAACGTCAACATTTTAGGAATCAGTGAACTAAAATGGACTGGTGTGAGTGAATTTAACTCAAATGACCATTATATCTACTACTGTGGGCAAGAATTCCTTAGAAGAAATGGGGTAGCAATCATAGTCAACAAAAGAGTCCTAAATGCAGTATTGGATGCAATCTCAAAAATGACAGAATGATCTCTGTTCCTTTCCAAGGTAAACCATTCAATATCACGGTAATCCAAGTCTATGCCCTGACCAATAACGATGAAGAAGCTGAAGCTGAACAGTTCTAAGAAGACCTAAAACACCTTTTTAGAACTAACACCCCAAAAATATGTCCTCTTCATTATAGGGGACTGGAATGCAAAAGTAGGAAGTCAAGAAACACCTGGAGTAACAGGCAAATTTGGCCTTGGAGTATAGAATGAAGCGAAACAAAGGCTAACAGAGTTTTGCCAAGAGAATGCACTGGTCAGAGCAAACACACTATTCCAACACAATAGAGCACTCTACACATGGACATCTCCAGATGGTCAACACCAAAATCAGACTGATTATGTTCTTTGCTGCCAAAGACGAAGAAGCTCTATACAGTTAGCAAAAACAAGACCAGGAGCTGACTGTGGCTCAGATCATGAACTCCTTATTGCCAAATTCAGACTGAAATTGAAGAAAGTAGGGAAAAACACTAGACTATTCAGGTTAGACCTAAATCAAATCCCTTATGACTATACAATGGAAGTGAGAAATAGACTTAAGGGACTAGAGCTGATAGACAGAGTACCTGATGAACTATGGACCGAGGTTCATGACACTGTACAGGAGACAGGGATCAAGACCATCCCCAAGAAAAAGAAATGCAAAAAAAAAAAAAAAAAAGGCTGTCTGAGGAGACCTTACAAATAGCTGTGAAAAGAGAAGCAAAAAGCAAAGGAGAAAAGGAAAGATATAAGCATCTGAATGCAGAGTTCCAAAGAATAGCAAGGAGAGATAAGAAAGCCTTCCTCAGTGATCAGTGCAAAGAAATAGAAGAAAACAATAGAATGGGAAAACTAGAGATCTCTTCAAGAAAATTAGAGATATCAAGGAAACATTTCATGCAAAGATGGGCTCAGTAAAGGACAGAAATGGTATAGACATATTAGAAGCAGAAGATATTAAGAAGAGGTGGCAAGAATACACAGAAGAACTGCACAAAAAAGACCTTCACAACCAAGATAATCATGATGGTGTGATCACTCACCTAGAGCCAGACATCCTGGAATGTAAAGTCAAGTGGGCCTTAGGAAGCATCATTACAAACAAAGCTAGTGGAGGTGATGAAATTCCAGTTGAGCTATTTCAAATCCTAGAAGATGATGCTATGAAAGTGCTGCACTCAATATGCCAGCAAATTTGGAAAACTCAGCAGTGGCCAAGGTACTGGGAAAGGTCAGTTTTCACTCCAATGCCAAAGAAAGGCAATGCCAAAGAATACTTAAACTACTACACAATTGCACTCATCTCACATGCTAGTAAAGTAATGCTCAAAATTCTCCAAACCAGGCTTCAGCAATACATGAACCATGAAATTCCAGATTTTCAAACTGCATTTATAAAAGGCAGAGGAACCAGAGATCAAATTGCCAACATTAGTTGGATCATCAAAAAAGCAAGAGAGTTCCAGAAAAACATCTGCTTTATTGACTATGCCAAGTCTTTGACTGTGTGGATCACAATAAACTGGGGAAAATTCTAAAAGAGATAGGAGTACCAGACCACCTGACCTGCCTCTTGAGAAATCTGTATGCATGTCCGGAAGCAACAGTTAGAACTGGACATGGAACAACAGACTGGTTCCAAATATGAAAAGGAGTACATCAAGGCTGTATATTGTCACCCTGCTTATTTAACTTATATGCAGAGTACATCATGAGGAACGCTGGGCTGGATGAAGCACAAACTGAAATCAAGATTGCCAGGAGAAATATCAATAACTTCAGATATGCAGACGACACCACCCTATGGCAGAGAGTGAAGAGTAACTAAAGAGCCTCTTGATGAAAGTGAAAGAGGAGAGTGAAAATGTTGGCTTGAAGTTCAACATTCAGAAAACAAAGATCATGGCATCTGGTCCCATCACTTCATGGGAAATAGATGGGGAGACAGTGGCAACAGTGTCAGACTTTATTTTTGGGGGCTCCAAAATCACTGAGGATGGTGATTGCAGCCATGAAATTAAAAGACGCTTACTCCTTAGAAGGAAGGTTAGGACCAACCTAGACAGCATGTTAAAAAGAAGAGACATTACTTTGCCAACAAAGGTCCATCTTGTCAAGGCTATGGTTTTTCCATTAGTCAAATATGGATGTGAGATTTGGAGTTTAAATAAAGCTGAGTGCCAAAGAATTGATGCTTTTGAACTGTGGTGTTGGAGAAGACTCTTGAGAGTCCCTTTGAATGCAAGGAGATCCAACCAGTTCATCCTAAAGGAGATCAGACCTGAGTGTTCATTGGAAGGACTGATGTTGAAGCTGAAATTCCAATCCTCTGGCCACGTGATGCAAAAAGCTGACTCATTTGAAAAGACCCTGATGCTGGGAAAGATTGAGGGCAGGAGGAGAAGGGGACGATGGAGGACGAGATGATTGGATGGCATCACCGACTCGATGGAGGTGAGTTTGAGTGAACTCTGGGAGTTGGTGAAGGACAGGGAGGCCTGGCGTGCAGCAGTCCAAGGGGTCTCAAAGAGTCGGACACGACTGAGTAACTGAACTGAACTGAGATACATACTGTCGTCTTAAAAAATAGTTACAACCTAAAAGTTAAGAGTTATATTTTATTGGCAGAAATTTTTAGGACTTAAGCTCAGAAGGCAGCATCTCACGTAACCCTGAGAAAACTACTTCAAGAAGGGAGAAGCCAGATTATATAGAAGTTTTGCAACAAAGGGCAGATAGTCTATTAAAATAAAGTGAAAGTCACTCAGTTGTGTCTGACTCTTTGTGACCTCATGGACTGGGGTGAGTAGCCTTTCCCTTTTCCAGGAGATCTTCCCAACCCTGGGAATATACCCAGGTCTCCCACATTGCAGGTGGATTCTTTACCAGCTGAGCCACAAAGGAAGCCCAAGAATACTGGAGTGAGTAGCCTACCCCGTCTGCAGTGGATCTTCCCAACCCAGGAATCAAACTGGGGTCTGCTGCATTGTAGGTGGATTCTTTATACCAGCTGAACCACAAGGGAAGCCCAGTCTACCAAAAGATTATTGTTAATTAAGGAAAACCAGATATCCCAAATTGAGGATATTAGCACTTTTCTATATATGGGAAGAAAAGAGAGTCTGGGCTTACTGAAATCATTCCTTCCATGTGCATCTCAGCTATCTGGGGCATTTTTCACATCCTGCATGTCTCAGGACTCCCAGTAGGGAGTGGCTTCAGCCTAATGGCTGCCAGATCACAAAGATATTCTTTCCCTTCCTGAGTGCCCTTAGGGCTCAGGAATTCTCATTTGGAGGGCTGGAATCTCTAATGATTGTAACATCCTTGTTTACCCATATGGCTGGAAATATTCCATTACTCAAAATAAAGTGTCTACATGTGTATATATAGATCGATACATATACAATCACACTACAACTTATTTTCTCACTTCATATTTCATGTATCTCTATCCCAGGAAATAAATACAGAGTTATTTTTAAGTAGCTGTGCTATAGAATAGAAACGATTTATTCAATCATTCTAGTGCTCAATAAACACTTCTGGGGTGACTGCCTCTAGAAACACTGAAAATAGCTGTACATTTATTATAACTTGATGCTTTTATTATTAAAGGATTTATTGTAAGTCGTAAATAAAGTTTCTTCTAATCTGCTTTCTATTAATCCACTCTAGACTCTCAATTTGGCCTTCAACATGTTCCTTTTATTAATTATTTACTATATATATATAAATTGGATTATAGGTATCTATAATATATATATATATATACACATATACATAAATTGGATTATAGGTATTTGTGGAGAATAATGGTTTATTAAGAACCATTTTCATGTTTGAATAGCAAGTGAAAAAATAGAATCTAGGAAAGAGTCTGAGGACAACTGCTGCTAAATACCTGATCCTCAGACTCTTTCCTAGATCCTAATTTTTTACTTGCTATTCAAACATTCAAATGGTTCTTAATAAACCATTATTCTCCACAGATACCTATAATCCAATTTACCTCTCGTTGCATACTACAGCAGCTAAAACATTACATAGGCATTGTATGCCCAAAACTGTAGAAAGGAATGAATCATTTCTAAAAGACTACTCTGCCTTAGGTCATGACTTTCATTTGGCCACAGGAAACACATGTGGAAGAGGCACTAGGACATTTTAAGTGGAAGGACCTTGATTAGCCTCTTGTCTATCTTCCCAAAATCAAATGCTGAAGAAAGATCAGACTGCATTTTCCTCATACGTAGTAGAACCACATTTGAAAATTCAGTCTTCACCCTAGCGAGCTAAAAGTGCAAGATACATGGCTATACAGGCTAAACAATATCCAGGGGGTAATCAGAGGCAATACTGGTGGATTTCCTATGAATGGCTGCGAGCACATGCCTATCTAAGAAATCGTCATAGATACTCTGCATAAACTCTCACACAGGAGGGATAGTGATACAGACAGATGCCTCTCACACATAAATAGGACTTCATTTTTACTTGTAACAAGGACATATTCTTTGCAATGGTTCTAAGGCACAACCCCAACTTCAATTTCCCCATTAGTCTTTTGACCAGGTAGAAATATATTGGATTACTTTCAAAAAGTATTACACAAAACAGCAAAAGGCCTAAGAAAAACAGCCATAAGGTACAATAAAGAGGGCATAGTTGAAAAAGGTGGCAAAGTTCATCATAGAATACATAAAGCTCAGAACAGAATAGAGACCCAGAGATAGCCCAGAAGACATATTTCAGGTCTATATTGTGAATCTGGGAGTCAAAATAACTAGAAGAAAAGAAGTACAAGTAAAAATATAAATCAAAAAGACTGATGAGCCTGGAGTTTGGATATCACTAAGATTATGGTCTCCACATTACTCTGGAGATGAGAATAAGTAACAAGAATGGTGAGCTGCCCAGGTGATGCTAGTGGTAAAGAACCCGTCTGCCAATACAGGAAATGTAAGAGACACGGGTTTGATCGCTGGGTCGGGAAGATCTCCTGGAGGAGGGCATGGCAACCCACTCCAGTAGTCTCACCTGGAGAATCTCATGGCCAGAGGACCCTATCAGGCTACAGTCCATAGGATCGCAAAAAGTCAGACACGACTGAAGCAACTTGGCACACACATGCATGCAACAAGAATGGTATTGACATGTCTGAGCGTTTCGTGTGTGGTGGGAATGGGGGAGACTCATGAGAGGGTTGTGAAAAAGATGAATTAGGGGAGAAACACCACAGTCATGTACTTCTGTAACTTCAACTTTATATGACAATTTCACCCATCAGGAATATATGGATGCAGGAGGCTACACAGCTACATTAAAACAGTTAATTCAAACAAATCTGGTACTCAAATGCCTAGAATTCCTCAGCTCAGGATGCCAAAGGGAGAAATCTATTACCAGGGTTCAGGGCCTCTATTGTAAAGCCCAACTGTTATTTAGAATGGAGGATAAAATCGTAAGCTTACTTGGATTTACAATGTACTGGGTTACCATTAAAAACTAAAATAATAATAAAAAGACAAGTCTCCCTCATCCACATCAACAAAATCAAACACTGACACAGATAACTCAAAGTCTCTTGTGTAGTTTTTATTTTCTTCAGAGATTACATTTTGTATCCTTTTAATTTCTGGTTCACATCTTGGCTGCTAAGAGGTTCTCCAGTTTCTCTCAGCTCCCTTAGCACTGCTCACATCTATCCTGAGGGCCTTGGGTCAGTCAGGCAGTCAGCAAAAAATTCTGGGCTATATCCTGTGCACAGGCTCAGGGCAGTGGGGCAGGCACAACTTTAACTCAGCTGCAACAGAGCTCTTATAAAATATGCAGAGAGACACACCACACTGACTGGAGATGAGATTGGCCAGAGAATTATAAATGGAAAAAGTGAATTTCCATTCCTCCTTCTTTAGCATTTCTAAATAAGTCATTTTCAGTCTTTGAGAGGTTCAAATGCTAAATTCCAGGAAAGAAGACTCTAGAGTGTCTGGTAAATAAATCCTGGTTTTATTTCAGCACAGGCTCTATTTTTGCAATGTGCATACAGTCCTCAACAGAACAGCATCAGAAATCTAGAGGTATTATGGCACAGTACAAAGATTTTGGGGCCTGAAACAAGAAAATAGATGTTAAGATCAGGCTGTGCCACATTATCTCAGTGTGACTTTAGGCAAATTGTTTTTCTTTAATACTCTTTTCAGGATGATTTTATATATTTGGGGAGATAATATAAGTATTTTATTAAAAGTAGAGCATTATTCAGTCATGTATTATTACTAAATATAAGAAAGTTATTTTTACTTCAACATCAGTGAATTTTCCTTAAGATCATCACATTACCCTTCACCATAAGAAACCCCTAACATTTAGGTGAGTTCTAAGATACCTCATACTTCATTTGATTATTTGCCTCCAAGTACAACATTATTGAAATTTTGTCTGTTGAGCTTCTGAAAAATAGCAATGTTTCATTAAAGCCCTAAAATACAAAGCATTTCCAGGTGGTGGGTGACATTGGAATAAATGTGCTGGAATGAGCAAAGACACAAAATCCAATGACATTTATTAAAACTCTTTAATCACTGAGCATTCCTTTTTTTGCTTCAACAGTCTCTTATTTTCTCATTTCACTTGTTATCCTCAAAGATGATACTCTACATAAACTCTTTATCAATAAAAGTAGATTATGTAAATTATCCATGTAAATGTACTTAAACAATTAAAGCCAAGTAGATATTCAAAGTTAAAGAACAAATGCAAAGAAATACTAATTCTAATAAAGAGGAATCATGCACAGACATAAGGTCTCCTGGTACCAGTTAGCAAGGAGCTTTTTTTTAATACCTACTGTGCATATTTATGTGTTTCACATAATCACTTTAATTCTTATATACTTGCATATGTCAAATGTAATCATAAAAGCTTAACAGTGATTCAGATCTTTTTCCTACAAATTGTCCTTCTTTAAAGTGTGTCTGCATACTTAAATCGTTATAGTAATGCAATCCAGTCAGAAACTAACATCATCTAATCCTGCTCATTACTATTGGAATATCAGGATCTGCAGCCGCCTTTCATTAATGCTATCAGACTGGACTTTCACTTGCAGAATGAGACCCATTGATTGTGTCAAAGAACATCAGTTTTGTTCTTTAATGACCCATGCTGCTGCTGCTGCTGCTAAGTCGCTTCAGTTGTGTCCAACTCTGTGCGACCCCATAGACGGCAGCCCACCAGGCTCCCGCCTCCCTGCGATTCTCCAGGCAAGAACACTGGAGTAAGCTGTCATTTCCTTCTCCAATGCATGAAAGTGAAAAGTGAAAGTAAAGTCACTCAGTCGTGTCCAACTCTTAGCGACCCCATGGACTGCAGCCTACCAGGCTCCTCCATCCATGGGATTTTCCAGGCAAGAGTACTGGAGCAGGTTGCCATTGCCTTCTCCAATTACTAACTGGTTGCATGATCTTAGACATTGAGTTGCTGGATACCCAGTTAGATTTCAATTCCAATTCAAACAAATTATGTTGTAGTGTAATCACATCCCAGATATCACATGGGATATACTTATGATAAAAAAATAATTCACTGGTTTATCTGAATTTCAAATTTAACTAGGCATTCTGTAATTTTATTTGCTACATCTGGCAACCCTGCCTGGGCACGCTAATGATGGCTTCATCATTTGCTAAGTACAGGGGTTGGACAGAATGACCTCTAGCTGGGACATCATAAAAATACTAGGTTCATAAACAAGCAAGAGGCAAAACTCACCATATTTGTTTTCCTTAATTATTAAGCAGAAATTCATATAGTCATTCATATGTATAACCAAGCAAACTAAGCTTCAGTGTGGAAATGGATACAATATCTCTATAAAATTCCAATATGGACATGTTCAGGCATTTTAATAGCTATTGTATTTGCTATCTGTTGCTACATAATAAATTACTCCAAAATTTTAGTGGCTCACAATAACATTATCTCACAATTGTGTGGGTTAGAAATCTATGAACAGTTTAACTGGATCCTCTGGCTCAGAATCCAATATTTCAAGGTTTTAGCTAGAGCTATAGCCATGTCAAGGATCATATAAAGGAGGACACTCTTTCAAACGTATACACGTGGTTGTTGATAGGGTTCGCTATCTTGCGGGTTGTTGGACTGAGGGCCTCAGTTCCTTGCTGGCTATTGCCTGAAGCCACCTACATTTCCTTGCCACATGAGCCTCCCCATAAGGTGGCTCACAACATAGCAGTTCGCGTAATAAAAGAAAGCAAGCAAGAAAAGCCAAAGGAAACAAGCAAGGCAGAAGTCACAGCCTTTTTTAACCTAATCTTAGAAATAATATGCCATCACATTTACTATACACTATTTGTTAAAAGCAAGTCAGTAAGTTCAGCCCACAATCAAGGGAAGAAGATCATATTGTAAAAAATTAGTATGCAGAAATCTCAATTAAATGTAGTCAGGAGAACAGAAGGGGGAACTCTCATATCCTATGACGGTAACACAGCTTGACAAGAAGAAAACTCCTTTTTTTCCTGGAAAGGACTCAACCAATGAAAAGCCATGGACTCGTGGTTTACTACAGCCCTCCCAACTTCCTTTTCTTCTCTATAAAAGAACTTCCCTTCCCTTGCTATTCAGGGGACTTGCAGGTGGCTTGTCATGGTTGCAAACCCCAAATTGCAATTCTTCGTTTATCTTAAATAAATCCAATTTTTGTCACAGAAATAATTGGAAATCTATTTGCTTTAGGTCAATAGTATAAAATGTAAATATCAAGAGATATGGATCACTGGGAATCAATTTAGACAACATCTACCATAATGAAAAAATTTTTTTCTGGAAAAATTAATAAGCAGATATCGTAGTTAAATATAGTTTATTATTAGTTGAAATGAAGCCTCTGTATTTGGGCCCTTAAGAAATTAGTTCAGTTCAGTTGCTCAGTCGTGTCCGACTCTCCGCGACCCCATGAATCACAGCACGCCAGGCTTCCCTGTCCATCACCAACTCCCGGAGTTCACTCAAACTCATGTCCACAGAGTCGGTGATGCCATCCAGCCATCTCATTCTCGGTCGTCCCCTTCTCCTCCCACCCCCAACCTTTCCCAACATCAGAGTCTTTTCCAGTGAGTCAACTCATCGCATGAGGTGGCCAAAGTATTGCAGTTTCAGCTTTAGCATCAGTCCTTCCAATGAACACCCAGGATCGATCTCCCTTAGAATGGACTGGTTGGATCTCCTGGCGGTACAAGGGACTCTCAAGAGTCTTCTCCAACACCACGGTTCAAAAGCATCAATTCTTCGGTGATCAGCTTTCTTCACAGTCCAACTCTCACATCCATACATGACCACGGGAAAAACCATTGCCTTGACTAGACGGACCTTGGTTGGCAAAGTAATGTCTCTGCTTTTTAATATATTATCAAGGTGGTCATAACTTTGCTTCCAAGGAGTAAGCGTCTTTTAATTTCATGGCTGCAATCAGCATCTGCAGTGATTTTGGAGCCCCAAAAAATAAAGTCTGACACTGTTTCCACTGTTTTTCCATCTATTTCCCATGAAGTAATGGGACAAGATGCCATGATCTTTGTTTTCTTTGAGCTTCAAGCCAACCTTTTCACTCTCCTCTTTCACTTTCATCGAGAGGCTCTCTTGTTTCTCTTCACTTTCTGCCATAGGGTGGTGTCATCTGCATATCTGAGGTTATTGATATTTCTCCCAGCAATCTTGATTCCAGCTTGTGCTTCTTTCAGCCCAGCGTTCCTCATGATGTACTCTGCATAGAAGTTAAATAAGCAAGGTGACAATATACAGCCTTGACGTACTCCTTTTCCTATTTGAAACCAGTCTGTTGTTCCATGTCCAGTTCTGACTGTTGCTTCCTGACCTGCATACAGGTTTCTCAAGAGGCAGGTCAGGTGGTCTGGGATTCCCATCTCTGTCAGAATGTTCCACAGTTTATTGTGACCCACACAGTCAAAGGCTTTGGCATAGTCAATGAAGCAGAAATAGATGTTTTTCTGGAACTCTCTTGCTTTCTCCATGATCCAGCGGATGTTGGCAATTTGATCTCTGGTGCCTCTGCCTTTTCTAAAACCAGCTTGAACATCTGGGAATTCACGGTTCACATATTGCTGAAGCCTGGCTTGGAGAATTTCGAGCATGACTTTACTAGTGTGTGAGATGAGTGCAATGGTGCGGTAGTTTGAGCATTCTTTGGCATTCCCTTTCTTTGGGATTGGAATGAAGACTGACCTTTTCCAGTCCTGTGGCCACTGCTGAGTTTTCCAAATTTGCTGGCATATTGAGTGCAGCACTTTCACAGCATCATCTTTCAAGATTTGAAATAGCTCAACTGGAATTCCATCACCTCCACTAGCTTTGTTCCTAGTGATAGTTTCTAAGGCCCACTTGACTTCACATTCCAAGATGTCTGGCTTTAGGTCAGGGATCACGTTATCGTGACTATCTTGATCACGAAGATCTTTTTTGTACAGTTCTGTGTATTCTTGCCACCTCTTCTTAATATCTTCTGCTTCTGTTAGGTCCCTACCATTTCTGTCCTTTATCGAGCCCATCTTTGCATGAAATGTTCCCTTGGAATCTCTAATTTTCTTGAAGAGATCTCTTGTTTTTCCTATTCTGTTGTTTTCCTCTATATCTTTGCATTGATCACTGAGGAAGGCTTTCTTATCTCTCCTTGCTATTCTTTGGAACTCTGCATTCAGATGCTTATATCTTTCCTCTTCTCCTTTGCTTTTCGCTTCCTTCTTTTCACAGCTATTTGTAAGGACTCCTCAGACAGCCATTTTGCTTTTTTGCATTTCTTTTCCATGGGGATGGTTTTGGTCCCTGTCTCCTGTACAATGTCACGAACCTCCGTCCAGAGTTCATCAGGCACTCTATCTATCAGATCTAGTCCCTTAAATCTATTCCTCACTTCCACTGTATAATCATAAGGGATTTGATTTAGGTCATACCTGAATGGTCTAGTGGTTTTCCCTACTTTCTTCAATTTCCGTCTGAATTTGGCAATAAGGAGTTCATGATCTGAGCCACAGTCAGCTCCTGGTCTTGTTTTTGCTAACTGTATACAGCTTCTCCATCTTTGGCTGCAAAGAATATAATCAATCTGATTTCGGTGTTGACCATCTGGTGATGTCAATGTGTAGAGTCTTCTCTTGTGTTGTTGGAAGAGGGTGTAGCCAATATTAAAGGCATAAGACTTTGGATCAATATGAAACTGAATAATTATTGGAAGTATCTCCCACAGAGAAAGCTTTCTTTTTTCCAAAGATATCAAACATATATGCTTCTTTTTCCATATGAAACATGCAGATAGAAATTTGGTTTATCCCTTTTTTCAAAAGGTGGAGTCATAACTCAGACATACCAAAATCTAACTATATTGATCCAAACTTACCACACTTGTTCCTCAGTCGCTAAGTCATTTCCAACACTTTGTGACCCCATGAACTGCAGCACACCAGGCTTCCCTGTCCTTTACTATCTCCCAGAGTCAGTTATATTTTGGGATGTCTGAGCTATGGCTTTATACCATGCTTATTAGTCCTTATTTCCATTGATGATATAGCACCTTTAGTCTTGCCCTTTACTTGATATTTCTGGTTTTAAATTAATATTTTTGGGTTAAGAATCAGTCATCTTAGGATTTAAAATTAGGGCAAATTTAACTAGTGGTTCTCAAATTTAAACATGAAGAAAATTTATCTTGGTGTGTATATTTGTTCCCTGCGGCTTCCATAAAAAGGATTACAAACTAAATGGCATAAAATAGAAATGTACTCTCTCACAGTTCTGGAGGCTAGAAGGTTGAATCAAGGAGTTGGAAGGGCCATGCTCTCCTTGTGGGCTCTGGATGAGAATACTTCATTGCCTCTTCCCAGCTTCTGGTGGTTGCCATTAATGCTTGGAATTCCTTGGGGTGTAGATGCATCACTCCAACCCCTGCCTCTGTGTTCGAATGCTGTTCATCACTCTAGCTTTTGTATTTTCACATGGTGTTCTTTCTGTGTCACCTCTGTATACAAAGTTCCCTCTCTTTACTAAGATACCATTCATTAAATTAGGGCTCACCCTAATCCAGTAGAAACCATTTTACCTTGATTACATCTCCAAAGACCTTATCTCCAAATAAGGTCATTCACAAATCCTAACTCCATACCAGGAGCTAGGATTTCAGCACATCATTTTGGGGGACACAACTCAACATGCAAGTATTCTTGGTAAAGATGTCCATTCCCATCTGACAAGAATTTTGGATCCCCTTGGGATTTTTATTTCATAGGTCCTGGAAGGAGTGACAAGCTCTGTGTGTTCTCTGGGAGTGATCACAGATAACACTTTGCAAACTCTGCTGAAACTAACCAATTATACTTTTCTAGGAATTGTTGTTGGGCAAACAACAGGTAAAAGCCTCTGGACTTTGTCTTCAAGATTCTCTTAATGAGAACATTTAGATGAGGGACAGTGTGGCAAAATGAATAAAACACGAAGGTTAGCATCAAAGGACACTAGTCTGAATACTGGTTCCACATCAGCCATGTCATTGTAATTCAACTCCTGAATCTCTGTTTCTTCAACTACATCACTGAGTTTCTCTTAGAATTAAATGAAATGGCATTTGCAAAAGTATCTGGCCAATTCAAAATAATACTACACTATCAGGGTTGAAAATGGCAATAAAATGTATCAATGCCATTTAATCTAGTAATTCCCCTTCATTCATCATTTATTTAACAAAAATTTACAAAGTACACACCATATGCCAGATATTGAGCTTAGCACTGGGGATGCAACTGTGAAAAATAAATATAATCCATACTTCATGTTCTGGAGGAACCATAACTTAAGGAAATAATCTAAAATATTAAAAGATATCATAAACATAAAACTTTTCATGGCAACATCAAGACAATAAAATAAAGCCAGAAATAAATATCTAACAGAAAAATTCTTTGTCCATTGAATGAAACACTCTGCAGGCATGGAATGAAGACTGTGTAAGAATCTGGAAAATGCTTTCCATATTACATAAAAATTAGGGTACATGCACACCATGACTGAATTCCCTGGTGGCTCAGATGGTAAAAGCGTCTGCCTACAATGTAGAAGACCAGGGTTCGATCCCTGGGTCAGGAAGATCCCCTGGAGAATGAAATGGAAACCCACTCCAGTACTCTTGCCTGGAAAATCCCATGGATGGAGGAGCCTAATAGGCTACAGTCCATGGGGTTGCAAAGAGCTGGACATGACTGAGTGACTTCATTTTCATACCACGATTACAAAAACATAAATATATAACTGTATTATAGGAGGGAAGGCCTTCCCAGGTGGCACTGATGGTAAAGAACCCACTTGCCCATGCAGGTAGACTTAAGAGACTCAAGTTCAGTCCCTGGGTCTGGAAGATCCCCTAGAGGAGGGCATGGCAACCCACTCCAGTATTCTTGCCTGGAGAATCCCATGGACAGAGGAGCCTGGCAGGCCACAGTCTACAGGGTCACACAGTCAGACATGACAGAAGCAACTTAGCATGCACACACGCATGAGGGAAAAATGTACTAAAAGTGACCAAAATGAAAACTTAAACAGTGGTTAAGATAATGAAATAGAATTACTAGTCCTTTTTTTTTTTTTTGTACTTACTGGATGGAAGCATTAGCTTCTTTATCTAACTGAGTTTGTTTTTTCTTTGGGGGATTTTTTAAAAATTTTCTACAGAGGAATTGCTTTTGAAATCAGGTAAAATTTGTTGAATACTATCCAGTTACAGTGCCTAACGAACAGTAAATTAGCAAATGTTGGATAGCTCTGGCATGCTCTGTGTTCATGAGGTCTTCCTCGGGGCACACAGCCCAAGCCAATCTCTCCCAGAGCCAGATGTACTGGGATTGTATCCAATATACCATCATGCTTCCCTCCTGTCCCCAAATATCTCCCTGAGGGAGCCCAGTATTTTGCTGGTCTTTCTACCTGGAGCAGCGCCTAAATTAACAATAGGTACTCAGCTTGTGTCTGTAGAAGTGAATTGAAATGCTCTAAATGACTCCATGATTCCTTTTCTTAATTGTAACTGACACTTTAGAGCTTATCACACAATAATTATAGAGTTTGAATTATTTCCCTCAGGTATATTACTTTTGGTTTCACTCACAATGACAGGCAGCATTCTCTCTGCCCTGTGCCGTGAGCTTGGTGAGGCAGAGGTTCTACCCCCAATATTCTGACCATCAAGGACCCTCTCCCTCTCACTCCAGCTTTAACTTCAAGCTTCAAAGACACTCGTTTACAAAATTGCTTTTATTAAATAACTAGCCTCTCTTTTTATTAAAGATAAAAGTCAAGTTTTAGTCACAACTTTAGACAAATATGAGATAGTAAAATTCTGAGAACAAGTATATTTGACATTTTGCTTATCCTGGACAATGATTTTTTGTGGAGAAATATATGTTTTCCAATGGGATTTTTACAATTAAAAAAAAAAAACTATCATATTTCCATTTCATCACCCTCGATACCTAAGGATCCCAAATAGAAAGGGTTTTGCCCAAATCTCACTCATGACCCAGTGATTCATTCAGAGAGAAGTTTGAAAGGCCCAATTAAATTATTTTCTAGCTTCAAACTTTGGTGGACAAAAGGCAGTTCTCACTGCCAAGTCTTGCATTTGGTGTCTCAGCAGAGCATTTTCCTGGCTTCCCAGGTGGCTCGGATGGTAAGGAATCTGCCTGCAATTCAGCAGACCAGGGTTTGATCCCTGGGTCGGGAAGATCCCCTGGAAGAGGGCATGGCAACTCACTCCAGTATTCTTTTCTGGAGAATTCCATGGACAGAGGAGACTGGCGGGGTCACAAAGAGTCTGACATGACTGAGCTACTAACACATAATGGAAATAATCTGTCACATAAAGAGGAGGAGTCCTTATTTGTGTTGAGGTTGTTGATCTTGGTTTCAGTAGAATTGTAACAGTAAACCAGGCAGAGTATTGGAGCCCCGGAGCAGCGTTCAAACTGAGTTTATAATCAGGGATTATAAAAAATATTCCCCAAAGTGCTTTAACTCATTTTTTAATATATTAACACATTTAATGGCTTTTTTTGACCTGTTTTTATTTTTGATTTTATTTTTTTATAAATCTGCCCCGGGTGTACATGTGTTGCAACCAAGATAATAATTATGAACATCTTTGTCTGAGTTGAATTCTCCCAGAAACAGATTCCAAGAAAAGTATTCCAAGGAAAATAATTTTTAATATATAAGAAATATGTAGGAAATAGAAATATAATATTTTAAAATAGAGAAAAAAGTGATATAGGGAAGGGAAGTTAGAAAATAAAGCCATTATTAAAACATCTACCACTGGGGCAACAGAAGCTGCTCCCTCAGAGAAATTCTGGAAAGATGACACTGT
The DNA here is from genome assembly GCF_049115385.1 of Moschus berezovskii. NCBI lineage: Eukaryota > Metazoa > Chordata > Mammalia > Artiodactyla > Moschidae > Moschus > Moschus berezovskii. The sequence goes on along the minus strand of NC_142461.1, from coordinate 95,226,576 downwards.
CATTTTTATCATTTTTCAAACTATACTGAATTTAAATTATGATATATTGTGGTCATAGTAAACAAATTTTGTTTTCTATTCTCAGATATATGCTAGAAACTGCCTTTGGATAAATAAATCTCTAACTATTTAATCTTCTTGTAATTGCTTTTTCTCCCTAAAAGCAAAGATGGAAAAAAACAAATTTTTATTTCTGGCTTTGGGCTACACTAAGAGGTGATAAGATATAGTTGTTAAGAAACCCATGTCTGGAGTTCAATACTGTGCTCAGTCATACTTACTAGTTGTACACATTAAATAAGTTACTTAACTTCTCTGTGCTTCAATGTCCTCAACTATAACATGAAAATAATAATTTTTACCTGCTTAAACTGGAGACATCAAGGGAACATTTCACGCACTGATAGGCATGAAGAAGGACAGAAACAGTGAGATCTTAGAAGAAGCAGAAGACCTTAAAAAAAGAGGGCAAGAATACTGAAGGTATTAATGAAGAACCATACAAAGCTATGGAGAAGGCAATGGCACCCCACTCCAGTACTCTTGCCTGGAAAATCCCATGGATGGAGGAGCCTGGTGAGCTGCAGTCCATGGGGTCACTACAAGTCAGACATGACTGAGTGCCTTCACTTTCACTTTTCACTTTCATGCACTGGAGAAGGATATGGCAACCCACTCCTGTGTTCTTGCCAGGAGAATCCCAGGGATGGGGGAGCCTGGTGGGCTGCCGTCTCTAGGGTCGCACAGAGTCGGACACGACTGAAGTGACTAAGCAGCAGCAGCAGCATACAAAGCTATACAACTATAAAAAAAAAAGTC